>NC_079900.1:7750145-7800087 GCF_024868665.1 Triplophysa rosa | reverse complement strand
TGGAAAAGTTCACAAAGACAGTAGGATTTTCGGGACAAACGCAGCTAATTCCAATAACTGCTCCAGTTTGTCTAAGGACTAAGGACAAAGAAGTAACATTGCCTATTTTAGTATCAGACCAAACCCCTGTTAACCTGTTAGGGAGAGATGCCCTCTGTAAGCTAAAGGTACAAATACTCTGTTCCCCGGAAGGTATTTACATTGAGAGCAAGGGAGTCAGACAAATGGTAATCACAACCCCCCAAGCTAATGCTTACTGGTTAGGAAATTTAGAGGAAGAGGTAGGGAAGACCTTACATAAATGGGAAAAGTTTATTAAGGAACAGATCGAAGAGCCCAAATCACCTGAATTAGAATTTCACTGTACTATGATCTATGACCCATTGCGCAGAGTAGACATAGAAAGAAAATGGTTACAAGAAACCAAAGGCAAGGAAGTTCCCCTCATTTCACAGCATATAATTATAGGACCACAAGGAGCAGCATTACAAGTTGATGACAATGATTTTATTAAGAAATGGTTCCAGGTCCCAAACTCAGTTCCCCATATTACATTATATTTAGAAGAGAATAGTGAGTCTAAAGAAATAGGCCCAATGATGAAGAAAGCCAAAGGAATACAATGGAAAAACACAGACAACCCCTTAGTTTTTCTATCAGAAGATAAACTATTTATGAAGATTGCATGTGCCACAATTATGCAAGGAACTCCTAGAGAGGTGGAAGTCAATGGTCAAGGAAAAATGAATTTGGAAACCATCCTAGAAAAAGAGATAAAACAAACAGAGCTTCTCAAAGAAATGGAGCAATTGGTTCCTGAACAATTATGGTCAAAACATGACACAGATGTAGGGCTGATAAAATCTGCTAGCCCTATAGATATCAAAGCAAAACCAGGAACTAGATTGCCTAACAAATACCAATACCCATTGAAACCTGAAGCAATAAATGGCATCAGGGAAACCATAGATGGACTAATTACAGCAGGAGTGCTGTTTAAAACATCTAGTCCTTGTAACACCCCTATACTGCCTGTTATCAAAGCAGACAAGGCAAAATGGCGTTTGGTACATGACTTAAGGGCAATCAATGAAATAGTGGAAGATTGGCCAGTAGAAGTTCCGAATCCTCACACCTTGCTCACAAATGTGCCGCCTGATGCAAAGTATTTTACAGTAATTGATCTTTGTTCTGCCTTTTTCAGCATCCCATTGGCTGAGAGCAGCAGGCACTTGTTTGCCTTCACATACGAAGGGACTCAGATATCCTATACTAGGGTCCCTCAAGGGTTCCGCCATAGCCCTCATATATTCAATCAGCTGTTAAAAGCTGACTTGGAAGATCTGGTATTGGATAGCACTCTTCTGCAGTATGTTGATGACTTGTTAATTTGTGCCCCTACCCTTGAACAATGTCACAGAGATTCTATTAAGGTTCTAACAAAATTAGCTGAAGGAGGACACAAAGCCTCGAAGACAAAGTTACAGTATTGCCTTCCCCAAGTAGAGTACTTGGGAAGAATAATTGCTTATAAAACCAAAGCAATATCACAAAGCCAATTAGAGGGAATAAGCAAGGTTCCACTTCCACAGACTGTTGGTCATATGATGACATTCCTGGGCATGACTGGGTTCAGCTCAGATTGGATAGAGGATTATGCAATAAAAACTGCCCCATTGAGAGCCCTGATGAAGCAGGCAGGACAGCAAAATTTGAGAGCCCCACTTACATGGAATAGTGATGCAACAATAGCATTTGAGTCAATTAAAAGAGAACTGCAAAGTGCTCCAGCTCTGACGAGCCCTGATTATATGAAACCCTTTCACTTGTATGTGGCCAATAGAAAAGAAGGATATGCTTCTGCAGTGTTGATGCAGGAAACTTGTAAGGGAAGAGGAAAACAGCCCATTGCCTTTTATAGCACAAAACTGGATAGTGTAGCACAGGGATATCCCCCTTGTTATCAAGGACTTGCTGCTGTATATTATGCTTATGAGAAAGCTTCTACTTTGACTATGGGATACCCAGTGACTATATATGCACACCACAAGGTGGTTGAAATGTTGGAACAAGGCAGATTTGTTTTGACGCAGGCCAGAAGCTTGGCATATTCAACTCTTTTAACATATCCAGATGTAACGATAAAACATTGTACTACTGTAAATCCAGCAAATTACATACCTTTGGAAGATGAGGGTACTCCACATGATTGTGTTGCTGAATCATTAGCTTTTACCCGTCTTAGACCAGACTTAGAGTCTACACCTATAATGCATGCTGAAGCTGATTATTTTGTGGATGGTTCTTGTTTCAGAGACCATCTGGGAAATCATGCGGGTTTTTCTGTGGTGAAGCGAAACAAAGATGAATTTGTACCTGTGATTTCTCAACATTGTGAGCAGCCTTGCTCAGCACAACTGGCTGAACTGAAAGCTTTAACCACAGCCTGTGAATTAGCAAAGGGACGAATTGTAAATATTTATACAGACTCTGCTTATGCACATGGAGTGTGCCATTTATATGGGGCCGTCTGGAAGCAAAGAGGATTTAAAAAGAGCGATGGTACCCCAATACAACATGCAGAGCAAATTGTACAGTTGATTTCTGCAATGATGCAACCAAAGCTTTTAGCCGTTGTTAAGTGTCAAGCACACAAAAAGGGAAATGATTTTGTAATACTTGGAAACAATGCTGCTGATGCTGAGGCTAGAAAAGCTTCAGGATGCCAAACTGCAGTTATGGCTCCCATGGTATTAGTACAACCTGAGCCCCGAATTGCAGACCTTGCTCGCATACAGGAGCAAGCAAGTGCTGTCGAACAGTCAGTTTGGCAGCAAAGGGGGGCCACAAGAGATGTAAATGGAGTATGGAGATCTCATGAAGGACTTATAATTGCACCGCATGCCCTATTGACTGTTTTAATTTCAGAGACACATGGGTTTGATCATTGCGGTCGAAATGAGATACTTCGAAAAATCAAGCAACAAGGATATTGGTCACCTTATTTGCAAGCAACAGTGGATGATTACCTAACAGGATGTGACATTTGTGCTCAGAACAATGTTAGGAAAGGGACTTCAGCACCCATAGGACACATTCCTGTACCTGAGGGACCTTTTAAACATTTAGTAATGGACTATGTTGACATGATCAAGTCGGTCAGAGGCAAAAGATACATGCTGGTGATTATAGACAGATTCAGCAGATGGGTGGAAGCTGTGCCATCAGCAGACCAGGGCTCTGGGACTGTGATTAAGTTTTTGACAAGAGAAGTGATTCCAAGGTTTGGAATTCCATCTGAGATCAGTTCGGATAATGGCTCCTCATTTATTCAAAGAACTGTAAAAACTGTCTTGCAACAACTGCGCATAAAGCAGCGGCTAGGCTGCGTTTACCATCCCCAATCGCAAGGAATGGTTGAGAAGGCTAATGGGACTCTAAAAGCAAAGATAAATAAGATCTGTGCAGATACCAAATTGAACTGGGTAGATGCTTTACCGCTGGCACTAATGAACTATCGCATGCAAACCAACAGAACTACAAATTTGACCCCACATGAAATGCTCACGGGCAGACCAATGCCAGTGCCATATTTAAGGGGCCCTTATGATGGACCGCCTTTGGAGCAGTTGCAAGTTGAATTAAGAACTTACATGAGACAATTAACTGCTATACATGAGGCTATATATTCGCAGGAGCAGCGCCGAGGGCCCAGAGAGGACGAAGAAGCTCCATGTGCAATAGTTCCGGGAGATAACGTCTATCTGAGAGTCTTCAGAAGGAGATGGAATGAGCCACGGAGAGAAGGGCCTTACACAGTCGTACGAGCAAACACCAACAGCAGTACAAGTGGAAGGAAGCAACACCTGGTACCACTTGAACCATTGCACCAGAGTACCACAACTCCGTCTACGAGATTCTGAACAAGCCGACGAGGAACTATCAGAGACTTCAGACGAAGTACAGCACCAAGATGATAGTCAGGGGACCCCCGAGAGAGCTCCCGACCCTGCTCCAGAATCACCTAGGGCAGCTGCGAGACAACCGGAGCAGCTCCCACAGCACGAGCCAGAGCAGAGGGCACAGCAGGAGAGACTCGACCAGGACCAGGAGCAGGAGCAGACACAGCATGAGCCGCCGTACGAGCCAGAACAGAGGCCACGACCAGAACGAACGGGGGAGGAGCCAGGCCAGAGCACAGAACACAGACAACCGACGGAGCATGCTGGCAGGCCTGTATACGATCCTGACATACATGGAGAACATAGTGCAACTCGAGATAGCCGCCATAGACAGGAACCAGACACCGCTCCGACCCCGGCAAGCGACAGGGAATTACGCCCAGGCCCAAGTCGGGAGGGAGATGCAGGACATTCTGATCACGATATTGCTACTGATGAGCCTGGTACAGACCATACCACAGACCCAGGGGTACCTGACCCAGAGTTATCCCTTGAACGACTACTGGCAGAAGACCTCCCAACAATCGATGTGTCAGACCTCAGTTGGTCACCCCCAGACTTCGATTTGTGATGAACTACCACAGTATGAGAGACTTTGGGACATTGCTATTCACAATGAGTGGTATAGATAGCCACGTTTTACAGTGGAACAGTCATATATGGACAGTTGTGTGTTTTGCACCCCCTCACCATTAAGCAAACTCATCGTTGTGCCAAACCCATATGACTATAGACATTGTGCTGGACATTACACAAAACAGTGTGATAAAAAGAGAAACACTGTTCCTTTTTGCCATGCAGAGTGCTTAGCTTTGGCAGGACGAAAAAACAGGGAAAAGTACTACACTCACCCATTATGGGGAAAGGAATGTATGCACATTGATGTAAACCTGCCAGCAAACATGATTGAAGTTCCAGCTGTTTATGACATAGATTACACATTGCAATATGAATGCTTTAATGGTACAAACAAAAAAGGTGGAAATAATGTGGGATTTTTTTAAGGGAATTGTATAACTGTTTGGCATTTGGATAAAAGCATGCGAGGTCAAGAGAATATTAAAAGACATTGGAGTCTGTTTTGTAATATTGAAGGGTCAGACTATCGTTGATTAGTTTCCTTTTGGGACATGTAGTATAGTTATATTCTTTTAAGACACTTATAGGCAGGAAGATAGCTCATGTTTTGTTTGTTGTTTTGGCAGTAAACCCCTCCCCCTTTTTGAAACTGCACATATGAAAACAAGTTGATTTAATTATGACCCCAAAAGAAATAACAGAGAGGGCTATGTATTATATGTTCTCTCTTTCTTTCTCTCCATTTTTCTTTCTATCTTTATCTACCTCACTCTTATCACAACCCTTGAGCAGGACAAGATTGGGGGTGTTCCAAAGCAGGACTGCAGATTCTCAAAAACAACAGAGTTTCTGTTCAGAGTGACATCACGGACGCAGACTACCTAATACGACGAGAGGAAATTAAATTACCATGGAAACGATGTATACCACTAACGGAAGAAGAATATTCACGGAACCGAGAACAATCTTGGTATGAGACAGCGGTACTACACCCTTCACGATCTTGGTACTCCAGACGAATACTGGGACCAGCAGCACGACAGATACTGAAGCAGGATCCAGCAGTCCTAGCTGTGGGGCGTTCAGTTGCTGTACCAGCCTATTATGACACCGATTGTGGAATAACTATTTTCTTTTTCTTCACACAACCTGGACAACGACCAGTTATACATCGAGGAAAGAAAGCCTTAACAACTACAGGTCATAACTTACCTATCACGGAGTGGGAATAAGTGTGTGCGCATTATCCAAGGAACTAGAACTGTGAGTAGGAGCACGAGGGCAAAGTGCCAGTGGAAGAACTGCCCTCATTTAGAGAGGGTGGGGCCACCCACTGGACGAACATAGTTAGCTTAAAGAAATTAGTTACCCTGAAGTGACTCCTTTAGTGACCTCACCCATTTCAAAGACTTTTCCACATGTGGCATCACGTTGTACCATTGACAACCCAAGATCATTTATTACTTAATTTAAAGACACCTCACTCCAGATATTTTCCATTTCATCCAACTAACTTTTGGCCAGGAAGGGACAACAACAGAAACCTACTCAACGCATGTTGATAGAAGACTCCTGCAACAGGACGACAGTATATTAGCAGTCTTTGTAACAGCTGCAGAAAAATCTACAGATAACACAACACAATTAGGAAGAACATATATTGTTGGCGAAACAAGACAAAACTTTAGACCAGTATTGGACAGAGCAACTGGCCATTTGACTTTGGAATATACGGACATCACTACGCAGCTTTGGAAATATTATACGGAATATTACCCAAATAATTGACCTGATAAATATTGTATGTGACGAATGTCATCTGCCTTTAAACAATTTGCTAAAAAATTCAGACCTGATCATATGGATGACACCCCACACCGAAAACCACCTGCAGACCGAATAAGAGGGACATCGCTCTATTTTCCAACTAGGGAGGAAGGTACTGAGTGGTTGTGTTATCAAGAACTGGTGAATTCTGGTTATGTGTCTGTATTTCAAGAACAAAGACAACTGGAACTGCTAGAGCCTCTGAAATTGCTGTCACAGGATAATGCTATATTGGCTGTAGGTTTTACTTCAACACAGGATGATTCATGGACTAAAAGAAGGCCAAGTTGGACTTTAACTGTGTGCACTCAATATTTGTTTTGGCCCTCAATTAACCTGAACACAGGGACTTTGAAATTCAAACCACATAATTGTCATACACGATTTAGAGCAGAAGCCAGATTAAAACCAGGTCAGTGGATAATTTTTACTTATCACACTGAAGGATATGAATTGAATTGAATCTTACTAAAATTAAACTTTGCAAATAACAATATGGAGAGCTCAAGACACCCATGCCATCCCATGAGACTCCAAAAGTTGTTTGGACAGCGAGACATAGCATCTATGTTGATCATTTTGACATGTGTGATCATAATACCAATACTTATGAGACAATTCCCAGATGATGAAGAACTTCCAGATACCCTTTTCAAGGATAACATAACTCTGCGCAAAGACATGGATATGGATTTGAACGACACAGACTTTATGAATTCTACCTTGGCGCAGGCTGACTTTGGAGTAAATGCTACCACAGATGAACATTTGTTCCCAGGTCAGTTGGTTCCAGAGTCTGTACCAAAACACCGAAATAAACGACAGAGTATCAACAACACAGACCGACTTGATTCATGGATGGATCACCCTAATCCCCCTCATCCTTATGCTACTAACATGTGGTGGAGATTCACCAATCATACAGTCAAAATGTATGCTTCCAGAAACTGTTATGTTTGTTCTCAGTTCCCTCATAGCACCACTGGAGGAGACTGGTGGCCACATCAGGATCATAACACAACATTTGAGATGACTATGGTTGCAATAGCAGCTGCAGGACTACAAAGGAAACCAAATGGAGATACTGTTATGATGACTCAAATGGACAGCACGTGGAAATCAATCACTCTCCCCAAAAGACTTTTTGCTCAGATTGCAACAGTCAAGCATTTACCTAGTAAACTCATCTGTCATGAACGATCTTCAGGAGGACATTTCTTGGGAAAATTACCAGAGAAGAAATGTTCACATATCTACAAGCAAACAAATGAATCTATGAGACAAAGTTGTATGTCATGTCTTCGCATAGCAGACTATGTGCATCCTCCACCTCGCCTTGTTACAACTACACATAAAGCTCCACAAACAGTTGTGGCCTACCAATACCTTGTGACTTCCGAGAGAGGACGAGCAAAATGTCCTTCATGTTTGACTGTGCATGTTCCCGATCTAGAGGGAACAGGTGTCGTTGAAGGACACTACTGGCTGTGTGGATATCGAGTATACTTATCCTTACCAAAGAACTGGACAGGACTATGTGCTTTAGTCCAACTACATGGAGGGGCCATCATCTTGCCCCATCGAGCAATGGACAGTCAACAACGAACAAGAAGAGACCTATTCAATTTCCTGAGAGAAAGCCCAGTGCCAAAGAACCATCACATATGGACAGTTGCTGAGAAACTTGTGGCTGCTTTCAGCCCAGCACTGGGTGTAGAATCACTGATGCATGACGTGGAAATCACCAGATATGAGCTAGCCTCATTTATCAATACGACGAAAATCATGATGGAAGGAATCAGAGAGGAACTTCGAGGAATACGGCTTACCGCACTCCAGAACAGAGTGGTCCTGGACCAACTCACCGCAGCACGCGGAGGTGTTTGTGCTATGATTGGAGAGACTTGTTGCACGTACATTCCAGACAATGACGCGGATGGACATCTTATCGAACAAGGAATACATAACATCACCATGTTATCCACAATGATCACAAAAGAAGAAGTGAATTCAGAATCTTCCATTTGGGACTGGTTCAATAATATTTTCCCAAATCTACAAAACATATTGATGTTGGCAACCTGCATTCTTTTGCCCATTTTGTTATTGTTATGTTTTTGGCCATGTGTCATGCAGGCTATTAAGAGAGCTAACACGTCTGCTCCTCAACAACAGATGGTTGTTTATTCAGTTAGTGCTGAACGCATCTATGAACGTGAATAGACATGTCTTTGTTCTAATATAGTGGGTTATAAGCAGGTGTTAGATAACCAAGGAGGATAAGATGGATTTTTATTAGCTTGCATACTTCAATTACTTACTTAAAGATTTCGCCCACGCATTTATATATATACAGTATATACGTACACATTTCTTATTACATTTTTGATGACATTTGCCTGCACTCATTCACTTTGTAGTATCTATTCCTCATCAGAAATTAGTCATGTGTGGGACTCTTATTGAGCCCCAAAGGGGGGAATATATTGTGTAATTTCTGAGCACATATAAACACAAACAGGATATATTTTACATGTATTGAGCACTGTTATTCACCACAGTTATATATGCACTTGATAAAATACCTAAAAAGTATTAAGAAGTATCCATAGGAACAGTAGTAAATAGATGAGTTGATCTGAAATCACACTTAATAAGTATGATTACATATAAGTAGGTTTATGATAATGATTTGATTATTTGAAGATGAATTGATGATTTAATGACACAATCTGTACCTGTAAGCAATGATTGTTTATATAAATGCACTTAATGTCACTTTAAGCATGTCTAAAGCACATTTGAGCGCAATGTAACAAGGTAAAATCCAGTGATGTTTTTAGAGGCCTAGAGTTTGAAGTCTGTTGTGCTCTCTCTGAAACCTGGGGATTTTCCACTGTTTAAAAGTAACCATTATTACGCACGTATGCCAAGGTGTGTTTGGTGGTCTCGTATGGAGACCATGGCTTGTTTGGTGGTCTCGTGTGGTAACCATTGTATGCAAATTATTTAAAAAATGATGTAATAGCCAGCGTACCACCATTAGATACGTACCTTGTTGCCTGGGACATATTGGTGGCAGACAATTAACAATTGGTTAATAAAAATAAGAGATAACAGGAAAGTACCTGATTGGTTTTAGAAGAGACCACCTTTCAGATGTTTTACTATAATTGTAGACTGGAAAACACTTGGTTTTTAGATGACTTGGAACATCTCACTTTGTTTGGCTCGAGCAAATAAAGTTAACTCCTTGACACCCGGACCTTCTTTGTCTGAGAGATTTTTTGAACTACAAGACTGATATTTTTCCACAACAGTACAGTAATCATCCAGTTCCAGGCGTAAATGGGGGGGTTGTTCTGACTCACCTGGGATGCGCGCCTCAATCCTCAGTTCTCCGACCCCCACGGACCCTGCCCCAAACCAGAGACCAGCCAGCCACCACCCCACTGCACGAAGCACTTGCCAGACCTCACCGCAGACCCACAGCGACACCTACGCCAGCACGCAACCCAGTGACTGTGTCTGTAATCACCCTGGAGCCTGAGCCTCGAGACGCGTCTGACCGGATGCGTGAGCCAGCAACACCGTGCGCCGCCGTGGGAGTACTGGTGGACTTTGAGGGAAGCCCCACCCATACTCTCGCCGCTGAGGGTGAGCTGCAATTGGCCTCTGGATTGTTAGACTGGACGAATGAAATCGACTTTTGGCTCCTCCTACGAACACTACAATGAGAGTTAGTTGATATGTACTGTAGTTGCTCAAAGTTTATTGAACAAAGTCATAGGGTGGTTATCTGGGACAATAATTTTGCGCCATAAACTGAAAGCCAGGGAACAGGCAAGCAGACAGGAGCCAGGAATTTAGCCTACACTGTTGGGAAGCCAGGAAGAGTTAAGGTAATGAGATTTAAGGTGGTGATGAGCAGGTAGCTGGGAAATGAGCTGGAGCCTCACCGGGGGAACGGTAGAGCCACAGACAGGGAAGTAGCTGTCAACTGGTGAGGCGCTTTGGAAACAAGGAGCCGGATAGCAATAAAAGACCAGGAAGCGGCACTGGGAGGTTAACAAGGATGTTCAGAGGCTGGGGAGTGGGGAATCTGGTGAGCGGGGAATCTGGTGAGCAAAATAAAAAGGGATAAAAAGGCTACATAGATGGCACAAGCTCCAAAAATGAACAAAAATATCCAAGAAAAAATAATCCACTTGATAGAAAGTAAAAAGGGAAATCTAGTAGCTATGGAAAAACAAAACGGTAACAAATAGACTAGGCAAAAGTTGAAAGATAAAGAATTTCCAAGAGCCTGAATCAGAACTTAAGATCTACTGTATAAGCATAGGCATGAAAGCACAAGATGATCTGGCACAGGACAGAAAACACATGGGAGAGATAAAGAGAAAATAACGAGAGACCGCAGGTGTACTAATCATCAAACAAGGAAACAAGGGGGCCGGTGAAACAATGACAACCAAGCACATGGCCAACATCGAAACACACACACACACACGCACGCACGCACGCACGCACGCACGCACGCACGCACACACGCACACACACACACACACACACACACACACACACACACACACACACACACACACTCACACACACACACACACACACACACACACACAGAAAGAGAGACAGAATATAAAATAAGAGAAACACAGGTCATATTTTATGCAGACTTTCAATTCCTATATGGGGTAATAATAATTTTACGCAAAATGTTAATATTAACAAGTACAAAATCCTAAAGCTGATGTCAGCATCCCCCCGGTGAGCAAAATGAGTGCAGCCAGTATGCAAACAGTGGTGAAGAATCCAAAACTCCAGCGTGGATAAAAAAACTTGATAGTACCCAGGCTCAGCCAGAGGAACCAGTTCTCATATGGCACTACTGCTGCATCTCTAAATGCTCGACAGTGCTTGCACAACTAGGCTGAATAAAATATATATATATATACTGTATATTTAAAAGAGGTAGATAATAGATTTAATATTATCTTAATATTATAATATCTAATTGCAGTTGCAATTTTGTTGTGTAGTGAGGACATGTCAGGTCGCAGCCTCCCTCTTTCAGCTTCACCATCTAGACTGATTACAGACCTCGGAACAATGAGAAAAGACAACTGACAACAAGACAACATTAGTTGTTACAGGAAGTGTACCTGGTTCCGGTTGATCTAAATAATGCAGCCTAATAATCCCTTAGAGGATTTGCATTATAGAAGTGTTGTGTATGCAAGGTTGAAGAGATGCGTCTTTAATTTAGATTTAAACTGACAGAGTGTGTCTGCCTACTACACACTATTCGGAAGACCGTTCCAGATTTTGGGCGCTAGGAAGGAAAAGGATCTACCATCTGCACTCAATTTTGAAACTCTAGGTATTACCAACTGTCCATAGCCAAAAGAGCGTGTGGGACTGTTTGGTAGTGGAAGCTCACTGAGGTACTGTGGAGCAAAACCGTGTAGGGCCTTATAGGTAGTCAGTAAGATTATAAAGTTAATACGTTGCTTAATAGGTAACCAGTGCAATGTTGACAGTACCGGGCTAATATGCTCATAGTTTTTGTTCGTGTAAGAACTCTAGCTGCGCGTTTTGAACTAGTTGGAGTTTTTGTAATAAACCTACAGTGCAACCGCCTAATGAACTAGTTGGAGTTTTTGTAATAAACTAATAGTGCATAACAATAATCTAGTCTTGACGTCGTGAATGCGTGAATTAACTTTTCTGCATTTGATAGTGACAGCAAATTACATAATTTAGATATATTCTTAAAATGAAAAAACACGGTTTTGCATGTGTTGGCAACATGGTTTTCAAATGACAGATTACTATCAAATAAAATGCCCAGATTATTGCGCATTCGTCAATAGTTAAGCATTATTCTTGGTGGTTACGTGTGCCGGTTTTCGGTCCGATAAGTAAGACTTCTGTTTTGTCCGAGTTCAACAATAAAAAGTAGCTTGCTGGTGAACTGCTGTGTTTCGTGAGGCCTCGAGGAAATGTAGAGTTGAGTATCATCAGCATAGCAGTGAAAACTTACTCCGTGTCTCTGCAGTGCGAAGAGCAGAGGCCCTAAGACTGAGCCCTGTGGCACGCCGTACAGGACTAGTGATTTGCGTGACACCTCATTGTTTATTGCTACAAACTGAAAACGGTTAGATAGAATAATCAGGAGCAACTGCTTGTAGAGTTTCAATAAATTTCTATTTTTATTGCAGACACTTTAAAAGAAATGACGGTAACAGTTTGCAGTCACATAAACATGCACTGGGTATCAACATACTCTCCCGGGACTCCCAGGCCAACTAGCTCCATCTCCGAAATTACCCCCTTTTCACCAGTCAGGCATACCCATTTAATTCATATGGGGGTGCCCACATAATTACCAAGCCACACTCTGTTCAAACAGATATAAATAAAGAGATTATTTTCCAAAATCATCTGGAAAAAAATAATAAAAACACAAAATACAACCTATTTAAATCCAAAACCCTACAAAACAAATTAATCCCAAACCTACATTCCCCATAATTCCCAGACAGAATATAAAAGTCATCGGTAAATAGTACACCCGTTTAATTGCCAGCTTCCGACTCATGCTGCAGCCAAGAATCATATCAGAACCAGGGGTAAGAATAAC
This sequence comes from Triplophysa rosa, assembly GCF_024868665.1. Taxonomy (NCBI): domain Eukaryota; kingdom Metazoa; phylum Chordata; class Actinopteri; order Cypriniformes; family Nemacheilidae; genus Triplophysa; species Triplophysa rosa. The sequence goes on along the minus strand of NC_079900.1, from coordinate 7,787,061 downwards.
AAAAATATTTTCCTTCGACAAAGATTTGAAACCCAAATATTTAGCTTGTTGTTTCTTTGGTGTGTCTTTTTTTAATCAATTACTAGAGTGCACTCTAGTAATAAAATTAACAAAGATGCTATTGTTCTTTCACTTATATAAAAGGACCACATAACACTTTAAATAAGCAGTGTATATTTGGGTTCACAAACAAAAATACAAAGGCATAAGCATAAGCATAAACAACAAACAGAAACCAATTTCTCCAAACAAAAAAAGCAAAACAAACCTTTAAATTATTTATAAACCATATTATTGGTGTGGCATTGGCCATCACACATGTGTAACATATACAGTACAGTAGTGTGTGTGTGGCCTTGACATTTTAGCATGTCTATGTGATTATGAAAAAATGCTTAATGAGACATATAGTGTACCAGTTGACCTGTAAATTTCAATTGCAGTTTTGCGAAATATTTCTTCTATTAATCTATTAATATTTTGATTTTATTTAGTCACGTTTGGATGTAAACCAAACACATCACTAGATCTTTACAAAATGGCAGCACACAGGCTTCACAAATCTCAAGTTAGAATCTTATTTGTGTTCGACTTCATGTAACATTATAGATGTACAGTATGATATCTTAATAATTAGAAATTGGTTATGGATTAGTAAGCAATGCTGTTAAAAATTGAAATCAATACCCAAACAATCAAACCTATAAAAACCATTTATACTCATTATCTGTCATAACAGTCAAAATAATCTTACCCCTATACACATCAACCCTGATCATTCACTATACATAACTCTTTTTATTTTTTATACCATATCAGTCTCATAATCAGAAAACTTGCTATACTTTCTGATATAATTATCATGTTTTCATGATCAAGTCAGGTCTGCAAATTGATGCTAGATCTCTGTATTTGCAGTCCAGATTATTAAGCATTTCTGGAAGAAAGTCCATCTCGGTGATGGAGATTGCATCCAGATCAGCATTGGCAATAAATTCTCCTTCTTGCATGTGTTGGCAACATGGTTTTCAAATGACAGATTACTATCAAATAAAATGCCCAGATTATTGCGCATTCGTCAATAGTTAAGCATTATTCTTGGTGGTTACGTGTGCCGGTTTTCGGTCCGATAAGTAAGACTTCTGTTTTGTCCGAGTTCAACAATAAAAAGTAGCTTGCTGGTGAACTGCTGTGTTTCGTGAGGCCTCGAGGAAATGTAGAGTTGAGTATCATCAGCATAGCAGTGAAAACTTACTCCGTGTCTCTGCAGTGCGAAGAGCAGAGGCCCTAAGACTGAGCCCTGTGGCACGCCGTACAGGACTAGTGATTTGCGTGACACCTCATTGTTTATTGCTACAAACTGAAAACGGTTAGATAGAATAATCAGGAGCAACTGCTTGTAGAGTTTCAATAAATTTCTATTTTTATTGCAGACACTTTAAAAGAAATGACGGTAACAGTTTGCAGTCACATAAACATGCACTGGGTATCAACATACTCTCCCGGGACTCCCAGGCCAACTAGCTCCATCTCCGAAATTACCCCCTTTTCACCAGTCAGGCATACCCATTTAATTCATATGGGGGTGCCCACATAATTACCAAGCCACACTCTGTTCAAACAGATATAAATAAAGAGATTATTTTCCAAAATCATCTGGAAAAAAATAATAAAAACACAAAATACAACCTATTTAAATCCAAAACCCTACAAAACAAATTAATCCCAAACCTACATTCCCCATAATTCCCAGACAGAATATAAAAGTCATCGGTAAATAGTACACCCGTTTAATTGCCAGCCTCCGACTCATGCTGCAGCCAAGAATCATATCAGAACCAGGGGTAAGAATAACAAAAATATTTTCCTTCGACAAAGATTTGAAACCCAAATATTTAGCTTGTTGTTTCTTTGGTGTGTCTTTTTTTAATCAATTACTAGAGTGCACTCTAGTAATAAAATTAACAAAGATGCTATTGTTCTTTCACTTATATAAAAGGACCACATAACACTTTAAATAAGCAGTGTATATTTGGGTTCACAAACAAAAATACAAAGGCATAAGCATAAGCATAAACAACAAACAGAAACCAATTTCTCCAAACAAAAAAAGCAAAACAAACCTTTAAATTATTTATAAACCATATTATTGGTGTGGCATTGGCCATCACACATGTGTAACATATACAGTACAGTAGTGTGTGTGTGGCCTTGACATTTTAGCATGTCTATGTGATTATGAAAAAATGCTTAATGAGACATATAGTGTACCAGTTGACCTGTAAATTTCAATTGCAGTTTTGCGAAATATTTCTTCTATTAATCTATTAATATTTTGATTTTATTTAGTCACGTTTGGATGTAAACCAAACACATCACTAGATCTTTACAAAATGGCAGCACACAGGCTTCACAAATCTCAAGTTAGAATCTTATTTGTGTTCGACTTCATGTAACATTATAGATGTACAGTATGATATCTTAATAATTAGAAATTGGTTATGGATTAGTAAGCAATGCTGTTAAAAATTGAAATCAATACCCAAACAATCAAACCTATAAAAACCATTTATACTCATTATCTGTCATAACAGTCAAAATAATCTTACCCCTATACACATCAACCCTGATCATTCACTATACATAACTCTTTTTATTTTTTATACCATATCAGTCTCATAATCAGAAAACTTGCTATACTTTCTGATATAATTATCATGTTTTCATGATCAAGTCAGGTCTGCAAATTGATGCTAGATCTCTGTATTTGCAGTCCAGATTATTAAGCATTTCTGGAAGAAAGTCCATCTCGGTGATGGAGATTGCATCCAGATCAGCATTGGCAATAAATTCTCCTTCTTGCATGTGTTGGCAACATGGTTTTCAAATGACAGATTACTATCAAATAAAATGCCCAGATTATTGCGCATTCGTCAATAGTTAAGCATTATTCTTGGTGGTTACGTGTGCCGGTTTTCGGTCCGATAAGTAAGACTTCTGTTTTGTCCGAGTTCAACAATAAAAAGTAGCTTGCTGGTGAACTGCTGTGTTTCGTGAGGCCTCGAGGAAATGTAGAGTTGAGTATCATCAGCATAGCAGTGAAAACTTACTCCGTGTCTCTGCAGTGCGAAGAGCAGAGGCCCTAAGACTGAGCCCTTGCTATACTTTCTGATATAATTATCATGTTTTCATGATCAAGTCAGGTCTGCAAATTGATGCTAGATCTCTGTATTTGCAGTCCAGATTATTAAGCATTTCTGGAAGAAAGTCCATCTCGGTGATGGAGATTGCATCCAGATCAGCATTGGCAATAAATTCTCCTTCTTGTGCATAACAGTGCGGTTTATAAGCATCATGGTCCTCATCACTGTTTTGAAGAGCAAGCAGTCGCTGCAGAAAAAGAATATGAGGAAAAATGTGAGAAAAACACTAATAAAAAAGTGGATAATACATTAACCACCATTCACATCTTTTTCTTATAATTAAAACCCCTTTTGAAGTAAAGGTTTATAGTAGCAAACATTTACAAAGTAATAATAAAATCACCTGGTTTAAGAGAATGAAAAGGCTTTTCCTCTTGATGGACATACTGTTGTAAGACGATGACGATATAAAGTTTGATCTCTAAATGAAAAAAATTGACAGATTATAATCAGGGAAAATGCTGCTTAATTGGAGTGAAAATGCTACAGTAGTTACAGTATGTATGTAACTGAGATTCTGTGATTTCCGGATGACCATCAGAGGCGGTGCTAAGCACTATGGGCATCGAGAATAACATAGTCACGTCATGATGCAGGACAAGATGCAAGGACATAAACCGCATGTGCGCTGTGAGAAGAAGGGTGGGGAGTGGGAAGGGGCATGGGAAAAGGCGATGATCATTACACAAATCATACGTTCTAAGCAACAGCGGTATTACAGAAAGAACTACATTTAATATAACGATAGTTTTTTAACAAAAGACAAGTTACCACATACATACTTGGATTCTCCTAAAGATCCTTTCTCCAGCTTCCGCTGTCCTTGAAGATCTCTCAGCACCTCCTCATAGGTCTCCTCTGGGCACCCCCACTTGTCAGGTAGGTTTACAGTTTCATCAATGACCATGTTTACATGGACAACAATAATCCGATATTAACACGATTAAGACAATACTCTGATTAAGAATGGACAATGTAAACAGAGCTTTTTGATTAGCTTAATCCGTCTAAACTCATAATCGTAGTTAACACAAATCGAATTAAGACGGGTTGAGTATTCCTATTTTAGTCGCATTATCGAAGTGTGGTATAGACATGTACTTTCGCGGCACAATGCGACAGGTTACACACACGCACGGCAGTGGTCAGCCGTTTCGTTTAACGGCAAACAACATGGCTTCAAGCAAGAAAGCACATTTTTGGTCCAAACGGGAAACAAGAAAGATGCCAACAATTCTAGAAAATAAATGAAACACCAAAAACTGTATGTTGTACCATGGTGAAGACGAACTGTTTGTGATACATGAAATTATGTAATGACATATGCCATTAATTAAACTATGTAGTGTAACATGTACAAAGGGAACATGAAATGTATATTCTTAAAACAACTCACTAAACGCCTTAATCGTAATATTAGCTTACTCAGAATAAGGCAAATAATTTGATTACTGATGTCCATGTAAAGGTGTTCATTGATTTGTTCGATGTCAGATTACTTTTAGGTTTCCTGTTTCTCTCATCTCCTTTGGGGTAGAATTCTGCTGCATGTAGATCCAAATATACTCCTGTTCTCCGCATTGAAACCCACAAGTCGAACTCCTTGTCACTGGGACGGTGCTGTCACAAGTCCTGTCCACTCTACCTGCTGTGATGGAGGTGCAGGGGGTGCAGGACGGGCCCCGCCTGCAGTGGCATATCGATTGCCTGGAGTAGTTGGCTGCTTTGCTTGCTCTGAAGAGGTTCCTTCCCCTCATTCAGGGAAGGCATGTGCTGCTCCGCTCGGTCCGCTCGGACAGAAAGGGTACGTCTCGGTTATGACTGTAGCCTCTGTTCCCTGATGGGTCCTTCTTACCACAACGCTTTGCCGTCCGCTGCAGTGACCCGGAGATGCCTCTCAGTTTCCTCAGCACCATCTTTCTTTTATACCCGTATGCACGGGGCGGAGACTGGCATGCCATGCCATTCGCCAAGTTCATTGGCCTTTTAAAAGTACAATCAGAGATGATAGGTTCTTAAGTTCAACCCCCATTCTGTCTCGACACAACATCTTGTTCCCTCCATCAGAGAACAGAGGTTACAGTCGTAACCAAGACGTTTTATCCCCCAACTCTCCTAGACATTCTTCCATGAATCTTTGGAAGGCAGCAGGTATGTTTTTGAGGCCAAAGTTATCGGTATCCATCTGTAGAGCCCCAGGGTGAATGAGCAGCCTGTATTCCACACACAGACACAAATTCCCATCAAAGGCACCGGAATGAGCTGTTTGTTTACCTTTACCCCCACAGACCAGGGTGCTTCAGGGTGATTGGGATCCAGCATTGCATGTGTTCCCAGGAAGAACCATCTTATTCAGTTTGCCACTGAATTACTATCCCGGGTAAATAACTAACATTCACTCTCATATACCCTTGAAAGAATTTTGGGGCATTGCAATCAGTCCTTAAACAGTTGCATTGTAAAATGTTTGAATCACACACTAGTAGAGACAGGCTGATTATCCGATTTTTTTCAAGACCCAAACAAGCCACTGCCATCTGCAGAGTAGATCAAATGTCAATTTGAGAAGATGAACTTGTGCCAGATCAATTTTGAAGTAGGAAAGAATATTCTGAAGGAATAATTTATTTTCATGAAAATGAGAATCATGCACTCATGGAAAGATTAAAATCTATCGTTGTAATATGCTCAATAAAACAGAAGGAAGGAGGCGGGAACTGGCGAACATTCAAACATTTTTAATCAAAATAAATAAATAAACAATAAACCAGCAGCAAAACAGGCTGGCAGCCCCCCGCGGAACACTGCCGGCCACACGAACATAAACAAACTTAAATGTCCGGGCCCGGTCCTCTCTCCCCGTATACTCCTGTCGCTCGGCCTTTTAATGCTTCTGATCTCCTCCGTGAGAGAGGAGGCCAGTGTGGCGCCCAGCTGACACTCATTATCAATCGCTCAAATCGCTTCCTCCTCCCACGGCTCTCGTCACGCCTCCCTCGTCACAATCGTGTTTAGGGGGTGAGTCACAAACATTCACTTCATTTCAGTTTGTGCTGCTGACATAAAGGGTGGTAAAGATTGAAGAATAAGTTTCTTTTCCACCTTTTAAAATGAGAGAGAAGCAAGCATATTCAATAGAAAGTGCTCTGCAGTCTCAGTTTATGATACAGTTTGTCTTTTTTTGGCGGATTCTTTAGAGTGCTCTCTGTGCTGAGCCCTGTTGAGTAAAGCCTACAGATAGGTTAGGATCTAACTCAGTGAGGTGAATCTGTCTTTTAGATAATGGTAGCATTCTGCAATTCAAACACGGATTAGTCAAAGCATCTTTTAGACACTGAATCCCTTGACAGCGACCATGTCCATCATTGGTACAAAAAATGTGTTTGGACAAAATTTGGATGTTGGTGGAAAGCCGGCTTTTGTTGTTGCATCTTAGTCTGTGTCATGACAACACTTTGTAATTTTCGACTTTTCTAACTGGTGCAGTGATTATCCACTAGTGCTTAACACTACATCTGGTGCTCAGGAAGCATGAAACATAACAACTCGTTACTGTTGATTTTCTTACCTGAAAATGTCTTATCTCCCTGAATGAACACATTGAGGAATTCTAAAAGACAAATAAAAACATTTAAAAAAACATAAAAATCTTACCAACATCGACAGAAGAGACCAAATACTTACTGTACATATTGATTTTAGAGGCAGCTGGTCAGGGTAAATTGAATTCTGAATCCGTGCATCAGTCTGCTTTCCTGGATATCTCTATTATATATTTTAATAATTAGCAACATTATCATTATCAGATTTATCATTTTTTGTTTACAAAGGTTAATTTATTAATCCCAACCATAATTGACATAACATTTATTTTTAGCTAGGGATCCAAAAGTGTGAGACCACTGGCGAAAATACTTCTATTTTTTGTAATATATTTTTTCCTTACAAATGATAGTAATGACATAAAAGTACAATGTTAAAGGAGTGTATTTTATTTGAATTTAATATATAATTTTAAATGTAAGTTTTTTCATCATGTAGTCTGACATAAAAAGTAGTAACTTGAAGATCCCTGTGTGCTTTAAAAAATCTGAAAAATCTGACTGACTCATTGCATGTATTTGTATATGTACCTTGCAAACCAACTTGTGCACTCACACAAGCAGTGCTTGTGCAAATGAAAGGATTTTGGGTGCCACAACCAGAGAAACTGTCTATGCTTTTAAAACCAAATAAACAGTCACTACTGTTGCATCCTATGTGAAATTATCTTAATAGTGATTTAGAATTTGAGCTGCTAGATACAATTTTGCAGAAATGTCACAAAACACACTCTAAAAGTGTTGGCTTAATTCAACCCAGCGGATGTTACATCGGAGCAAGTTGACCAAGCAGTGCTGAAAATAAATATATATATTTTTATGTACTGTATATTGTTTTTATGTGTCAGAAAATTTCAGCGTGGTCTTAAACTTTTGTAAGCCACTTGATTTAGCATTTCTGAAAAACCTGCCAACGTTATATATCCAGACAAAAAAATAGTTATGAAGTTGAATATTAAAAAATAGTTTTCTTGTAACTCACAGCTTGTGATGTGCTCTGCTGAAACGACTTTACACTGAAAGGCACCTGCATGATGAAATTATAAGAATAGAAATGCGTGTTCAATATGAATACAATGGGAAATCTAAATGTTGTTGTAAGTTTTGTGATGAAATTACCTCACAGTCTGTTCCTTCATGTTCAGTATTGGATTTCATCAAATAACTAGAGCCTTCGTAATTTATTGGAAACTTAAATGTCTCTCTTCTGCATAACAGGGCCAATAGGAGCATTGCTGTAGTTAAAAGAAGCATTTCTGTCACGACCACTGTTGTCAAATATTCAAACAATAGCAATTTAAGGTTGACAGAATTAAACTGTTCTGGGCAAACTCTCGACTGCGTGCATTCCTGGAGTGCAATCGTTGGTGATTAAAACCTGCTGTGCTCACGCAACAAAATCATTTTTAGGAGCCAAATCACCCTGTAGCCCAAGACTGGTTGCAGACTGAAGCTAAGCAGGGCTGAGCCTGGATACTACCTGGATGGGAGACCTCCTGGGAAAGCTAGGTTGCTGCTGGACGAGGTGTTAGTGAGACCAGCAGGTGGTGCTCACCCTGTGGTCTGTATGGGTCCTAATGCCCCAGTAATATAGTGATGGGGACACTATGCTGTAAAAAGCACTGTCCTTCGGATGAGATGTTAAACCGAGGTCCTGATTACATGTGGTCATTACAGATCACATGGCACTTCTCGTAAAGAGTAGTGATGTAACCCCGGTGTCCTGGCCAGATTCCATCCACTGGCCCTTGTCAATCATGGCCTCCTAATAACCCCCACCCTCTGAAATGGCTCTATAGCTGTACCTATAGCTGGTGTGTGGTGAGCACTGTGGCTGCCGTTGCATCATCTAGGTGGATGCTGCACACTGGTGATGATTGAGGAGAGATGCCATCATATGATTGTAAAGTGCTTTGGTTGTACAGCAATGCACAATAAAGTGCTATACAAATGCCTCGTTCATTCATTCATTCATTGTTAGTCAGTGTTTGCACTAAATGGCTGACTTACTTGTTGCATATTTTATTTACTTGGGAAGTGGTTGGGTTTAGGTTTAGGGTAGGAGTGGTGTCGGGTCTTGGGTCTAGCACCTTCTTGTTTTCCTGTTTTGTCCTCTGTTATTGTTGTGTTGAGCACTAAGCATTGTTTTGACAGTTCACATTGTGCCCAGAGTCCGCGTGTTCCACCCTGCCTCTCTCGTTAACTTGTTAATTACTCACTTTCGTTTTTCTCACTTCACCTGGGATTTTCCTCTCTCCAGCTGTCCCTCGCTTGCGCTCTGATTGCTTGCCTTTTTACTCCATGTGTTTCTCTTGTCTTGTGTCGGATCGTTAGTGTTAGCTTGCTAGTGTTGACCAGTCTTGTAACCTAGCTATTATCTTGTCTTGAAATCTAGTTACTTATCACCTTGTCTTGTCCAGGTTCCAGTGCTGTTATCCACCACCGGGTGTCTGCCTTGTCTGCTCTTTTGAAGTGAAAGTGACCTATTAGTCAGATATGGTGAGCCATACCCAAAATGTGACCTGTGCATTTAACCCATCCAGAGAGTAGTGAACACACGCACAGCAAGTGGAGCAGTGGGCAGTGGGCAGCTATGACTGCAGCGCCCAGGGAGCAAGTAGGGGTTGGTGCACCTCAGTCGTTACCCGCCGGCCCTGGGAATCGAACCGGCAACCTTCTGGTCACGAGTTTGACTCTCTAACCATTAGGCCACGACTGCTATTCCATCCTTCAGGTTGATTGCCATGAACCAATCTTGACATCTGGTAGACGCCAGGATGCGCTTCTGCGTGAGCATCCTGAATGGCAGCTTGATTCAATGGTGAGCAGTGCGGATCCCTTGACGTGGGGAGGCCCCCGGGGAGGAGATCGGCTATGCTGCTTACCTGCCTGGCGATGATGTAGCACAACGCACTGTCGATTGAGAGTGCTGAGGGCTACTGAATATCCTCGACATTGGGTGTCGCCGTGACGCAACGTCAAGTTGCCGAACACCATCGTGTAGAGGGTGAGAGCAGCTGTGATACACACCCAGAGAGAGAGGACTCTTAAGAGAGTGGGCCGTTGGGACGGGGCAGGAACAATCCCGGATCGACCACCCAGCGTGGAATGGCTGGGGTCGGGCCCGATGGTATTCTCGATCTCCCCGGGGGGCCGCCTGAGTGGGGGGCGCCAGAGCCGGAGGGCGTCGAAGAGGACCAGGGCTGCTGGGAAGCAGACGGTGCACGAGACTCGACGGCCGAGGCGGCCGAGTCGCGGCGTGGTAGAATTTGCTTGATATCCTCTGTCTGTTTCTTTACTGTCGAGAACTGCGGGTCGACAGAATCACCAAACATCCCCCCCTCTTGCGAGATGGGTGCATCGAGAAAGCGGACCTTCTCGGCGTTACTCATCTGTGCAAGGTTCGGCCAGAGGTGTCTCTCATGAACCACAAGTGTGGACATCGCCCGACCCAGGGCCCGCGCGGTCACCTTGGTCGCCCATAGAGCGAGATCGGTGATGGCGCGGAGTACCTGCATAAGCGCTGGGTCGGTCTTACCCTCATGGAGTTCTCTCAATGCCTTGGCCTGGCAGGAGCCATAGCGTGGAGAGAGGAGGCAGCTTGGCCCGCAGCAATGTAAGCTCTCGACACAAGAGATGCCGAGACCCTACATGCTTTGGATGGGAGTCTTGGTTGAGTCCCCCAGGTGGCCGCCACCTGCGGGCACGAGTGCACCACGGCAGCACACTCCACCTCGTGGACATCTACGTATCCTCTAGCTGCCTCACCCTCGAGGGAAGAGAGGGTGACAGAACTTGTTAGACGTGAACGTGCCGGAGAGGGGGCGTTCCAGGTCTTACTAAGTTCCTCATGCACTTCAGGAAAACACGGCACTGGGGGCGGGCACGGCTCGGAGCCGCGCTCAAACCTGAGGCACCATGTAGCCAGTCGCGAGCGCTGGGAGAGGCAGTGGGGGCACTGCAACCCAACGCTCACGGCAGCCCGGGAAAGCATGGCTGACATTTCGATGTCCGCTTCTTCCTGGGCTCGACCCCCCGAGGGAGGGAGCCCGAGGAATCGTCAGAGTCGGATGGCAGTACGTCACCCCCGATGCTGCAAGAGACATCTCATCATCACGCATCGTGTCCGAATACGTGGTTGAGGAACAAGACGGTGGGACCGTCTCCTGGGGAACGGTCAGATGAGCGAGACGAGGTGCGAACGGTCCGTGAGCCAGTGGCTGGCGGAATAACGCTCACAGTATTCTCATATCACCCTCGCTGCTTGCCGTAGCGGGCGGCAGGGCCGTAGTCCTGCCGTCACGGAACGGGGAGCAGACGAGGTGGTGGCTGAGTCCCGTGGGAACACAGCCACCCGTGACGCAACGTCTGAATCGTCAACCATCGTCAAATCATATCCACAACATCTGCCCCAGCGTACTGGAAGCAGACATCGTGTCCGTCCCCCTCCTCGATGAGTGTGTTGCACCCATGAGAACAGCGGGACATGCCACGCTGGAGAAATTTGCTGTTTTAGAGAGAAAAACTTGAACACTTCTGGCACTGCCGAGAAGCCCAGGGGAAGTCGCTGCAGGAAGGGACCGTCCGCTGCACCACGTCATAAGATTCCAGCAGTAATTCGGCGTAGAGTTTGAAGTCTCGAAGTCGATCAGTGTGAAGGCTCCGAAGAACAAAAGGTGAATGAATGCAGCACTCCGTCTCCCTTTTATACCCGGATATCCGGGGGCGGAGTCCGGCATGCAAATTTCATTCGCCAATTTCATTGGCCTTTTCTAAACTAGTCCGAAGTTGATAGGTTCTCAAGAGCGAACCCCATCTGTCGGCTCGACACAACGTCGAGAGACCAACAGAAAGGGAACTGATAGTTATACAGAAAATGATTACTTTACGTTATTGCAGCTAAAGCTTGTTCTTTGAATCATAGTACTTCGTTTTCACACATAGCCTCAACCTCATTTATTGAACAAATAGGACGTTTTTTTCTTCATTTTTAAGACCTGCTGCGGACCAGGTGAATTTTTTATTATGTCCTGATACATAAAGCCATAGAATTCAAAGGTGATATTCTCTTCTCAGATGACAGTAGTCGAGTTAGTAGCTATGTAACATTTAGTTAGTTTTACTCGACCTTACCTGCTAGTAACAGAACTGCAAGCAGAACGCCGCATGTGCCCCCAATGCCCATCCGAACGCTTGGCACCATTCTTTGGCATTTGGAATGTCTACCGCAGTTGCACACAGTGACTGACAGATTCTGGATGGCAGAAATTCCCTGCTGGTCTGATATTCTCATCTGGAGAGAATGATGACCTGAATATACGTTGCTGTCTTTATAAAGATTCACAGTTATCCCTTTAATAGAGAAAGAGAGAGAAAACAGAAAATAATTCTAATTAATCAATAATACACAAATAAAAAAAGTAAACACACAAATGGGGATGCATGCAGGTCAAAGCTGTAAACGAAATAAAAACCGAAGCCATGCATGGAGGAAACATGGAATCATGTTACCATTATTATTACAAAAACAACCCCTGCCACCCCAAAAGTCCCTTCCCAACTAGAGTGCCCTCAGTCAGTTTCTGCCATTTTCCACATGGGGACATTCTGGATATTGTCATCATCGGTGTAAATGAATGCAATCGATGGAATGTGGGATTACCATGAGCTGGATCAATCCTCCATTTCCCCTCAACATCACCCAACAGTTCGTAGTAGAAAGGTGAACTGTATGGAGGAAGGTCCAGGTCTACAGCTGTGATGTTGACTGTTGTGGGCTCTTTGTCCAAGCACATGTGCACCTGACCCACAGTCAACAGCGGCACATTATCATTTAGGTCTTGTAAGTGAATACGCACAGTGCCTGTGCCGGTCAGCGGTGGTGAACCTGTCAATCACATGCACAATGGACTGAAATACATGTAGCCTACAGTATATTAAAAGGAGTGCCAAAATAGATTTTTGCTGAAATTCATTTAATGTAACTGTTTTTGTTTGCAACTCTTTCAATAAGAAATGGCCATCACTACTGTAAAAGAAATCAGAGTAAAAATTTCAGAATTTACCTGTTTTATTTGATAGATTTTCACATATTTTTAAAAATACAGTAAACATTTAATTTGACATAATACATTGTATTTCACTAGCACATCAGCTGCGGGAAAATGACTGTTTTACAGTGTATGTTAAAGGAGTAGTTAACTGAAAGGTCAAAACTGAGATGTACAGTACAGTATATGCCTGAGATGTCTTCCTTTCTTTAGCTGAAACAAATTATTATAGCTCTTTAAGAATTTAAAACAATATTCATCATTTTTCAGAGAGATTTTGAAATGTATGTGTTTTGCTTTTGTCTCAAGGGATACTGTAGCCGTCGACTGTAGTGTCAAAACATTGGTAACTTTGAACCTCACTTGTTTTGCATGTCGTGTGACAAAGAAAATTATGAATTGTCATATTTCAATAAACTGCTTTTTAAGGAACATTTTTAATGACATTTATGTGATTACCACATTTCAAACATGGCGTAAAAGTGCCTTACATTCAGTCAAAGACATATTCAATATTGATATATGGACCCTTAATTTTACTGTATTTTTTTACTTTATCACCAAAGACAGCTTTCCAATAAATTTGGCAAGTGTTTACTTTGACCCTCTATGTTTATTTTAAAATACATTCCATAGCTGCATACATTTCAGAGTTGATGAATATAATTTTACAGTATTTATTTCATACCATCATCTGCTGCATACACGATTGCTTCATATACACTGTTTATCACAGATGGTGATTCTCTGTCTAGAATTTTGGCTGTGGATACATTTCCAGTCTCTTTATCAACAGTTATCCAACCAGCAACATCTTCCCCTTTAATATATCTGAGAGAAGGAGAAAGACCTTAATTTATATGATTATGTGTCATGTAAATTATAGTGCTATTTGCGTCATATAACTTCACTTACCTTATTGTGTTTCCATGGACTTCATCCAAATCTACAGCAGTAATTGTTGTTAAATAGATTCCAGCATCTGTATTCTCCATTACAACAACATCTTTAACGGGTGGTATAAATACTGGAGGGTCATTGACATCTTCAACATAAATGGTCACTGGGATGGACTTATAGAGGTTTGGATCACTTGTTCCAGGAGTTTCAAAAAATCTGTTGAGTTCCCACATAGAATCATGTGGACGCTTTTCAATCGTACATGAAAAGTAAGGAGCCTCATTCTGCACACTGATGGACAGACTTTGGTATGTTTGCTCCTCATAGTCCATTGGCTGTGCAGAAAGGGTAACAGCAAAAGAATATAATGCAGAAACAGTGTCAAAGTACATTCTTGACATTTAAAGCTGATGTGTCAGATTTGCTTAATTATTGAAAACCGTCAGCGTACCTTAACAACTGTTAAAATGCCTTCATTTGTATTTGGGTCTGTTTCTATTTTAAATATATTCTTCCTGTCTCCGTGGATTGTGTATTTAGCTTTCCAGGCTTTTGAGCCACGGCTGTCTTTGTCTGTTACTTGAAGTCTCAAAACTTCAGTCCCAATGTATCGCTCCTTTACTTTCCCACTGCCCTGTAGAAGTCATTATACTTTTTATACATATTCATATTATAATATTGAGGTTTGCACAGCATGGTCTTACAGGGTGTTTTAACTGCAGGTTAGAGTAATTTCTGAACTGTCCTTTAGAGGCAAATTGGCCACAGTGTGTCATCACAACCCTTTTGATTTTTGGCTAGCAAGCAAAGAAACTGAACAAGGCAGTTTTAAGTGTTATTCTAACATTTTTTTGTATTTATTTACTAATAAAATGTTTCATTAGAATTAGGTTTGTCCTTGTCGTGCATTTGTGGAATGCATTTTGCCGAAATTCAGAAAGTAGAAACTGACCGTACACAGTAAAAATAAAAAAAACTAGTAGGACTTATTTTTTGTGTTATGAAGTATGTGCAAAGTAAAAAAAAAGCAAAGTTTTGCTGCATCCGAAATAGCCTACTTCTACAGTATACTAATATAGTAGGCAAAAATGAGTATGAGTCATGAATAGTGTGTCCGAAACCTCAGTATGCTAAAAACAGTAGGCGAGAAATACCCGGATGGTCTACTACTTCTGCCGAGATGGACACTTTTCTATCCCATGATGCCACGGGTGCTGAGCAACGGTCAAATTTAAAAAGTAAATCAAATAAATATAGCAGAAAACTTTAAGGCAGACATCCGTTTTTAATGTAAGTGCCAGTAAATTAATTTCTCGTGACTAAATTGTTTTTATCAACGCTCACGTAGATGTTGTTGTTAAAACGTCATAGGTCAAAGAGCATACGGGTCACATGATCATAAACATGGCGGATGCAGTAGGTCCGAAATGTATTCGGACTACTTCCACTCAGGGGCGTATCTAGGATACATAACCATCAGGGGCTGAGCCTAAAACATTAGGGGCTAATGTAGGGAATTTGGATTAGGTTGTAAGGGTTTTTTTTTTTTCAACGAAAATATGCTTTGCATGAACTTTTTTATGCAATATACTTTATTAGCAAACACAAAATAATCACATAAATTTTAATTTATTCTTCTCAAGGAAAATATGCTTTGCATGAACACATTTATGCAATATATTATCAAACAGAAAATAATCATATGTAACTTTATACATCTGACCCATTGTTATCTATGACTAGCTACTTATGTCTACTGTATTTCATTCTCTTGTGGACTTTTCGAAGTTCTTTATGATTCTTTTATCCATGTATTTTTCCTGTTCATTTTTTTGATGGTGGAATAATCAGAGAGTATCTTCGAGACTTGACTTGAGCAAAAAAAAGCATACGGTAATGTTTGTATTGCGTTTGTGAGCTGGGCGATAATAATGCATATAATTAACAGTCAGTCCCTTTAGGATTTAATTCAAGGATTTTTCCTTGTTTGTAAATTGTGTAAATATTTGTAATGTTTTTTTTACAACTTTAATTACTTAAATTCTAAAAGTATTTATATGAATAGAAATACTTAATAACTATAATGTTAATTGATAATGCTCAACCTAATATAAATAAAAAATGAAAGGTTTTGACGTAAATTTTTAAGTAAACACAAACAGCCAGTGGCCTAATAACTGCTGGTGTGACTGAGCTGCTGGCACTTTAAGACTTGCGGTAAAGCACGGATCCAGTGATACACGTCACAAAAAGTTTCTCCCAAAAACTGTTTGTTTACTTCATACCTGATTGTGTTTTAAAAAAACTTGACGGTCATTTTGACATAATTATAAATGTATTTTACCATTTAAGCAATAAGCCTGAAAGACAAGATTCACGCGCTGACGGGAAGCTGCTCAAGGATGATGTTTTTTTACAAGGAATACAAAACAGTATTGCATCACTACGCTGTCATATAAGGATATTATTGCTTCGCCCGGTCCTTGGCACTTATGTGAGGCAGCAGCCAGGTAAGAAAGTTTCACACAGATCACTCACTGATCTCATGATCGACAGGCAACATGTGTGCATTATCCTCATAAAAATAATGCATTACAAATTGATAAAATTCTTTTTTGCTATCTTTGCATTGATTTTGATTAATATTATGCCGCAATAGCAGAATCATGAAAAACTGTGCGGGCTTGTTGTGATAATCCAGATTTTTATATCATGAGTTAGGTGTACATTTTCGTCTGCGTGTACTCGCACACTAAAGTTAATACCTTTCTTCGTCTTCTGCCAAAATGAAAGAAGATTTGTTTGTTTCTTGACACATGCCATTGCCATTCTGTAGTCTTCTTTGCCCTAACACTGTTAAATTTTATTTTGTCGAGCAGCTCAACTGCATGGTGATGTTTTAAGGATAGGTTGAAATCAGTCACGTGGTGTGTGTATGTGCGTGCCTGTGTGTGTGTCAGACTCGGCAAGTGTGGGAGGCTGTGTACACAGCGTCAGCAGCGAATATTAAACGTCCAGTTACGGAATTCCTATAATTATATTTAAACATTCGGGGATAGATTACAAACAATCGGGGCTAGAGCCCCGAATAAATAGTGCTAGCGACGCCCATGCTTCCACTCATACTATATAGAACATACTGTTTTAACAGCCGATAGGTAGGTACTTATTCAAATTTAGTACGTACTGTCACAGTATGCGATTTCGGACGCAGCGTTTGTGTTTTTTAAGTAAAGGTTACTTTAAAAAATGTGTGAAAAAAACAATACCAAAACAAATTATTTAATTTTACTTTAAAAACTGTGTGCAAAACTTTCGCAAATAAACACAAAAAATTAAGTAAATCCTGCTAGTTGTTTTTACAGTGTAGGAAACACAAACTTTAGTCTCCCCTGCAACAATATTTCATACTTATTAATAACTTTTATAACAGAGCATTCAAACAATAACTGAGAACATCACAGGCATAAACAATCTTAAAATCAATAGAGAAACTCACTGTTTGGCCGGAGAACTCTGGAAGGTGGTTGTTTTTGTTAGAAATCTTGACTGTCACTGTACTTGTGCTTGAGAGCTTTTTCACTTCTCCGTGGTCCTTTGCTTCAACCAGAATTGTATATTTTTGAGCTTTCTGAGATATTTCAGGTGAAAAGAAATTGTTTTACAGTACATCAATTGGTGTTTTTAAAAAGAACATGGGCTATATTCAAAGTCTGGATCATGTACGTTTAGTGGAAATTGAAGGTTTTCTGTGACAAGGTGCACGTTTGAATTAAGCAGGTACGAATAATAAAGCAGTACTTAATATAAAACACAAAGGTTTATGAACATATTTTACCCGTGAATGACAAATCAAGCTCATACCTCGTAGCCCAAGCACCCTTTAAAGTAAATTGTGCCATTTTGATTATTTTGTTGGATATAAAACTCAACATTGTCTGTTTTTGGTGTAACAGACTTGATTGTGAAGGAGAACGTTCCATTGGGTGCTTTTGAATCGTCTTTATCAGATGCCGACACTACCAGAACCTTTTCACCTTAATGAAAATGTGTTATATGATTAGATCATGTCAACTTTCTGTCATTATATGAGCTAGTTTTCAAACATGCTGTTATTTTTGTGTTCAGTCGAACACGATTTTTTTTAAAGGTAATGTTTACTTTATTCTTTTACTCTTTCTGAAGAATCTTAAATGTTTATTAAAATGATCAATATGACTTATGTTCTATGTTTTCTCGGTTTTCTATTAAGGCTCGTGAATCTTGAGAAAATATTACTTTTTGTATTCTGGAGGGAAAATAAAACAATGAGTGTGAACAGTCAACATTTCAATTTTGGGGTAAGTATTTCTCTGCTTTTATGTTGTGATGTTTAGAAATAATTACCTTGGGCATGTGACTCTTCCACAGTGACTTCATAGTTTGACTCATCAAATATGGGAGGGTTGTCATTTATGTCTAATATCTTTATCTCAACCCCGAGCCTCGAGACCACTGAATGATTGTGTTTGTTCGTCGCTTTAAAATAGAGCTGTAGTTGGGTCAGATGAAACTCAATATACAGTCATTTCTTGCAATCTATTTAAATGAATGGCACTTAGATAGTTTTTATTGTTATGATGCGATGAATATATTGCACATACGTTGTGAGTATATTTTCCTATAGCTTCGTAATCCACTTTTCCACGTACAGAAATTTCACCTGTATTGTTATCAATGATGAGGATATTTTCCAGTGAACCCATATTACCGAGCTCGAAATGTACTCGTTCCCTATAGTTCCCATCAAGTTCAATCTGAAACACAATACAAATAGCACACACATTCAGAAATACATGTATTCATATTATTGTCATTATAGTCAGTATATGTCCAGCACTTTTGAATAATTTGTAATGTTTACAAATGAAAAGGAATTAAATTGATGAATATCTCTAGCTGAATGCAGTGACTGTTACATTGCGACTCACCTTTCCGAGTTTATAAGGAAACGGTCCAGGATTTTCTTCTTCAATAGAGTAAGAATCAATGATCCATGTACGTTTCTGTCTTATCCTTCCCATATCAGCCCAGGTATGCATGGTCCAGGCAAACTGCAATGAAAGAAGTGACAATAAAACTTAAACAAGGGTAAAATAGTCTTGTTGATTTGTCTAAAATCAAACCTAAAACACGAGGTTACTGGGTCAATTTCACATTCTATAAACATTATAATGCTGGAGGATAAAAACGCATACACCTTGCAAACCTCCCGATCCTTCACAGTTTCCACACAAGCCTTTCACTCACCAGCAGCTGGAGAAAAGTGACAGGAAGGATCCTCATGTTGAATCCTCGAGCAGTCCTGCACAAGTGAAACTGCGTTTTCCTCTTTCTGGACTATTCACATGTACTGCTCACGTGACAAATGGGGGTGGCACAACAATTTATTAAGGTGAAATTTCTACAGTACAACCCTTTGTACAGGATTTTACCGTAAATGCAGACTACATTTCTTTCAGGAATTCATTGTTGTTAAAACACAAAGCACAACTATATCATGCTACATTTAAAGTAAGTGTAAATGGTTTTGTTTAAAATCACCACTATGATAGATGTAGATTAGTCAGCTTTTAAACAGAGAAACCTTATTTACTTGATTACCCAATGCTAAAATGTTCTCCCGACCAGTTTTACAGAGCACAGGAGAGTGTGTTACATGTGAAATGTATGCAAATATTTGTGTTAGTTATTGTTTATTGTTATGGTCTGATCATAACTGTGATCTACACTGTGTATAGAGCAATGATGTACTTTATTGTGTACCCCTGTTACAGTTGTTCTCAGTCGCTTTGGCGCATTTCTCAAATAATTAGTACAAACTGCACAACATCATGGATTTCCTGCAAAAGCGTGTAACTTGTTCAAAATCCTTAGTTCATCTCTCAAAATTAAATATTTGGATCAGTGAACATGTCAGTCCCAACAAAATGGCAAGTCATTGTTTATGAACAAGACAGTCAAAATGTTTAGCCATATTGTCAATATAACAAGAGTACACAATTATATGTGTCAGTATTTACGGATTTGGACGATATGGCTACAGTTTTGATAATGATGATTGTAAATGAACAAGTCTGCACTTTTTCAATTTCAACAGTATGAAGTTAGACATTTGTGTATTTGAAATATTGCACGAGACAATGTCAATGTCATCTTTATTTATATAGCTGGGTTGACCAATGTGCTGCACAAAAAAAATAAAAAATTTCAAGAGAACAAACAAAAATACGTAAAAAAATTAAAAGCTCCTAATTACAAAAAAGCAAAGTCAAAAAGGTAAGTTTTCAACATTTATTTAAAAACAGATAAAGAAGATGAAGATCTGATTCTGAGGGGCAAGGAATTCCAGAGTCTAGGGGCAGCGACTGAAAAGGCGCGGTCACCTCTGGACTTCAACCTCAATTTCGGGATGCACAGTAAGCTTTGGTTTGATGACCGGAGAGACAAAATGGGCCGATGTTCAACCAGTAAGTCTGAAAGATAGGAGGGGTCCAAACCGTGTAAGGATTTAAACACTATAAGGATACGTTTAAAATTTACACGGTATTGCAGCGGAAGCCAATGCAGGGAACGTAACACTTGGGGTGATGTGATCTCGTTTTTTAGTGCTTGTTAACAGCCTCGCAGCTGAATTTTGTACTAACTGCAAACGTGATAGGGCTGAGTGACTGATCCCAAAATACAGAGAGTTACAGTAATCCAATCTACATTTAATGAAAGAATGAATTACTTTTTCGAAGTTTTTACTGCACAAGATTTTGCCAGAAGTCGAAGCTGGAAGAAACAGGACTTGACCACCATGTTAATCTGTTTGTCAAACTTTAAGCCATCATCAAAGATAACACCCAGATTTTTTACCCACGGCTTTACGGAGGAGGTTAGCTCACCAAGATTTACATTTGAAGAGCGAGAGTCCGACGGGCCGAACATAATTAATTCCGTTTTACTCTCATTAAAATGTAAGAAGTTTAAGGATAGAAAGAAAGTAAGTACAGCTTTACTTTTGTTCTGTAAACAAATTACAATGAGATTGTAATACAGGAAAAAAACTGTAAAAATTACAAAATTTATGTAAACACACTGTAAAAAAAGTCAAACCTCTCACTCAAAAATTTCTCAGTTGCCATAAACTGCAATATTTTTACACGTCCTGACGTTCCAGTCTGTCAGGCCAAAGATTCTCATCTACATCACAACGGATATCTTCCCTTGCAATGCAATGTGGAAAGAATCAATTAAAAATGTATTTTCCACCTTCTGCAGTGGTCTGCTGTGATGTCATCACATGCTGCATCCATTGCAGCCAGCCAGGTCATTTGAGTATAAGGATGGTGATCATAGACCTTCCACCTCCATGCCGAGAAGAACTCCTCAATTGGGTTAAGGAATTGGGAGTATGGTGGGAGGAATTCCATCTGCATCCTGTTGTGGGCCGCAAACCATTGCCTGATTGTGTTTGAGCGATGGAAACTAACATTGTCCCAAATTACCTCATACTTTGGTAGATGATCATGAAGCTGACCTCTCTCATCATCAGGGATGAGAACTCTATAGAGGGCCTCTAAGAAGGTGAGGAGATGCTGTGTGTTGTATGGCCCTACAAGGGCAATACGAGTTAGCACACCATGCTGTGAAACAGCAGCACACATACTGCTATTCCCTCCCCGTTGGCCTGGCACATCAATAGTAGCCCTGTGGCCGATTATATTTTTCGACCACGCCTTCTGCTTCTTGTCAGCTTGAAGTCAGCCTCATCCAGGTATATGAAGTTGTGTGGTGGTTCACTTGATTCTAGTTCCATCATACGCTATGTACCAAGATACAAAATTAGTTTTAGCAATTACAAGAAGTTGCATTGATACAAGTAGTACTGTAATAGTACATCAAAATGTATAAGTATGACATGGTTTATATCTCTATAGCCATATCAAACATACTGTAATACATGTCAAACTACTGTAACTGTACTGTACAACAGTATTTACAGTATTGTGAAATTGAAACTGTATACATGTTTTACCTGCACATACTGGTACCGTAGCTCCTTCACTCTGTCACCATTCCTTTCAAATGGCACTCTGTACAGCTGTTTCATGCTCATGTGGTGTCTATTTAGCACCCTATCAATAGTTGAGATGCTAACAGATTGGATGTTTTCAAAGACATTGTTGTCTTCTGTAATGGCACTCTGTATTTCCCTTAGTCTAATTGCATTATTTGCTAGGACCATGTTGCAAATAGCCTCCACCTGTTGAGGTGTAGAAAGGGGCCCCCTGCCACCCCGGTGACATAGTCTTGCTGTCCTAGTGGGAAAAATAGTAATGCAAACACAGACTGGGGAATATATGAAACATGTGTTGTACATACAGTAAAGCATCCACTGTAAATATACAGTGTACAGTACTGTAAAATGCAAGTGGACTGAACTGTTCTCTCTACAAAATGTTTGAATGATTGAGGACACAGTTGATCTCCCAACATTTGGCTGCACCCTTCGACCAGCCTCTGCCATTGAAAGGCTGTGATTGACAACATGGTCCACAATAGTGGCCCTGATTTCATCAGGAATGGACCTACGTCCTCTTCTACCTCTTCCTCTCTTTTGCCTCCCCTTCCCGTGCATTCGTAATCCTCTTCTTCCAGGCTGTTGACCCTGTGCATTTTCTTGTGGTTCTTCCATTGTTAGAAATAGTAACAATTGTGTTGTGCTGTGTCTAAATATTCTTGCTAGTTGAAGGTTCATGAGATGCACCCCTGAGCTATTCTAGAGAACTGCTTGATGATTGGCTGATCTAACACTTCACACATTCCCCATCATTATAGAAAATAAATATATACTTGAGAGCGATTTATGAATTCAGTTCACAATTAGCAAAGTCTAAAAGAAATATGTAGATAGCATGCTTATGAGATCATGACAAAAAGGTCAACCATTTTGCATGTAATGGTTTAGGAAATGAACTAACTCCTAAATTTTTTGAGGTGTAAGACTATTCAACTGAAAACCAGTATAATGTATTTCGATGAAAATGACATAAGCAACTGAAAATGTAGGAAACAGCAGACAATTGTACATAATCAACTGCATGACAATACAAAAGCATTTGCTATTTGGCCAAAACAATGAGAATTTGCTTTTATGTTCTGCACAACTGACTTGATGATGTGGAGGTTGAACAATGTGTTTTGAAAAATTAATCTCTGACCTGAGAAATGCACCAAAGCGACTGGGAAAAACTGTAAATGTCTAATAATAGCAAATATCTAATAAGCCAACCATGTAGCCATGTTCTGCTATAAATCAGCAGAATATTAAAGAAAAGGGGCTTGGTTCTTGGGCTGAGAAATTGGTGTAAACAACATGAACATCATACTGTCTTTTGTCAAAGGTTTAGGGTGCTGTTGTAATGGTGTGGAGCAGAGATGCCGGAAAAGACACAGAAAGCAGTGTAACATGTTTAAAATGTTATACAAAACCACTTTGGTTCAAGTGAGGTTCTCTGAAATAGTCGGGGTGTGGCAGACAACTGCCCTAAATAAACACCCCTTGATCAAGACAACGTCTAGTTATTGCCGGAAAACGTTACAGTAGTTTCAAACAAATGAAAAATTCTTCAGAATAATAGGAAAATATTTGGGCCATGTGAGCCCGTTATGACATCAATTTGACATTCATTAGATAACAAGAGTCGCACAGTCAAATGAAATCCCGAATAAGAGTGGAAAGGCGGGGAAGACAGTCACCTCTTTTTTTAATAAGTAATTTACGATCCCTATTTTATCATTTTTCTTAAGCTGATAAAATAATTCTAAGGTGTATTGTTTGTTAAAATTCATTTAAAATAGATTTACGGATAGATTTGCCAACAGCTTGTGACAACTGACAGGATTTATTTGTTTAATTGAAACTATTAAGTGAAACAGAAATACATTTAAAAAAACATCTAGTTGTTACAAATCCAATCATAGACCACCCCTGGGATGAGGTGGAATGGGAAGTTGACTTTGCAATGCCTTACAAAAAGTATCTTAAAATCAACTCTGAATTTGATAGGGAGCCAGTGCAATGAAGAAAGAACAGGAGTAATATGAGCTCTCTTTTTTGTTCCTGTCAACAATCTGGCTGCCGCATTTTGAACCATCTGAAGCCGAGATGGAGTGCTGTGAGGAAGACCGACATACAGAGAGTTACAATAGTCAGAATTGGGTGTCACGCACGGAAGAACTGGACTCAAGCGCAGATACAGTCTTAGCAACAAACTTTACTGGGTGAGTAAACACAAGGCAAAACAATAATGACCGAGCCGAGCTCGGGAAAGTCCATGGAAGAGACAGGGGCGGAGTCAAACAGGCGGGTGGTCACTCGAGGCGCGTACAGAGTCCGAGGGGAAGATCCAGAGGGTAGTAAACCGGGCTAAGGTCAATCGAGGCGCGGACAGAAACCAGAGGGAGAAGGCACACCCGTAATCCCAAGCAGAGGTGAGGGTAGAAAGGCGGGTCTGATCCGGAACCGCAGATCCGTCTCAGGAACAAACTCCAGCCACAAGACACGCAAGAAAACTAGACTAGAGGAAAAGCCAGTTAGTCCAACTGTAGAAAAGCTGGAAGGCCAGCGCGGGGATAATCAAACAACGCAACAGCAACGAAACAGAGGAAAGAGAGAAATATAAAGGGACAAAGTGACGAGGGAATATGAGCAACAGGTGCGCTGCTGAGCCGCTCGGCTGATTGCCAAGTCGCATCAGCTGCGCAACATAGAAGGGTAGAGTGGAGGAAACAGGGGCGTAGCAAGCTTTTCAAAAGTGCGGGGGATGGATGTGGTTTGTTTGTTAACAATAAAAACGATGAATACAATGACAGAAGGGTACAAAAGGTATGACATACAAGATATAAAAAGCTTCACATTTAAATGAGTGATACTAGAAAAGTATAAAAACACAATCGGTGGCAAGCTTGATAGTGACATGGGTCTGACAGGACTGTGACTGCTAAATTTTGCTTACTTGCGCCTTGAAAGGGGGAGATAAAAAAAAACAAAAAAAACGCCCACACAAAGCTTTTTCTCTGGTGGTATAAATAATGTAACAATTTACTGTTTTTAAACATTAAAATAATATACACTTTTCTTTCATAGTTCTTCAACAGGTATGCAAACAATGCCATCATTTCTCACTTTTTTCTCCTCAGCAGGTACAATCAAACACAAAAGGTAAGTATCCACAAAAGTATTCAGCTAATCAACAAACAATGCTCAAAATATCTAAATCAATTGCACTGGCAATAAACCCATAAATACACTGCTTAACAATGACAATTTGTCCCTCCTCCTCGTCAATTCCTGCCTTCTTCATCACAGTTACTTTATACATTGCATGCCACATACATAACCGAATTTAGCTAGCTGCTGAACAATATCCCAATTAGCAATTAGCATTAGTCTAAAAAACGAAATATAATACAGAAAACACTCGACATGTCAACAAAACATAAACAGAACATCTTCCCAAACACATATCAAGCTTATTTAAAAACCTCGAAAGCATAAACACTCATTCAAAGTACCTGGAAAAGGGAGATGTAAATAACCATAACCATAAGTTCCCGCCTCCTCAGCACGAGCTGACCGATAAATCTAAGACACAGTGATGTTTCGTTCGTGAACGAATCGTTCTTTTGAACGAATCTTTAAAGTGAACGAATCGTTCACGAAATGCAATGACACATATTTCTCGTTCACTGAAATCTCTCCCTCGAGCACAGAGCGTCTTGGCTTAAAAGAGTGTCTAAAGCACGAGCCAATGGCGTTCGAGAGTGAGCTTTGGGTCCGTGTACTTGGCGGCCAACGGATTTTCCTTTTGAAATTAGAACATCAAAATCGGGAATCCAGCTGTTTTCCGGTTTTTGCGTTGATTATGAAAACGAAAAACGAACAAATGACCCGTTGTCCGTTTTTTTTTTCAAATGTGTTTATATCGGGAATTAAAATACACGTGTGAAAATCCTATGTCTCTATTTGTGCAGTTTGTTTGTAGTGACCCGTAAAGCCTGGCTCAGATTACAGGATTCTCGGCCAGAATTTACCCCGATTTCCCCTCCCGAGAATCTTTGAAAAAATCGGGTCCAGAACCTCGATCGGGTCCGAGATTCGGCCCAGATTATCACGTAATGTGAGGCGTTCACAGATCGAATCTTACACCTCCCGATCTGCTCCGAGAGAGCAGAACATGTTTGATATTTAGGATTTTAAATCGGGGTGATGACGTTGGTACTTTCGCAACAGCCAATGAGAGGCACATCTGCAAGGTGACTGACAGACCTTTAAAAATGTCGACCGCGAAAGCTCCTGCAAGGGTACGTTGGACAGCGGAGATGGAAGAACAACTTGTGGCAACAGCATGATTGTCTATATAATGTATCCTCCAAAACATACCACAACCGCACAGATAAGGAAAAGAGCTGGGGAGAAGTCGCGTCGGTTTTAAATGTACCAGGTAAGTTAACTGCTAACGCGCAGCTTGTAGTTTCGTTCAACAGTTTGTTATTTGGCTATAGGCATACAGATAACATGCGTTTATGTGTTTGTTTTTATGCTGTATCTTATAATCACATTGGCATTCATCTTTATTCTCGGCAGCAACTATTTTTTTTCTTCCGTTATTATTAACATTAAACTTAAGCGGCTCGCCCAAAACACAGTCATAACTTCAGCCCTAGCAAAAAGCATTATAGCACCCCCTGCTCAAAATACGTTCCCGCGGCTTTGGACAGACAGACAGAGAATCATTCAGAGAGCGACAAAGACGTTACACAACCGCTGCCAGGTGAGATCACGTGAAATTAACTTTGCGATGTCCCTTTGTTTACTTCTGTTTCCCGGTGAGATGACATAAGAGGCGTCCTCTGGTATGATAATCTTAATATTATCCTGTAGTTTGGGTGTCTTAGAATGTCTTTTGATGTGCAATTATGAAATAAAAAAACTTCCAATCAAACTTTCTAAATTTTTATTTTTGCACTTGCTACCTTTAGGCTTATTTATAAACACAACTTTACGCCCCAACGTTTTCTTATCTGGACATTTCACATTCATAAATGCAAGTTTACAAAGGGCAAACCTATTTTTGTAGTGCTTGAAAAAGAGATTCAAATGTAGATGTGATGTCAACATCTAAAAATAGTAAACCCATTAAAACGGTTACTATTAGCTCCTTTTACAAAACTGCATATCCTATGGATATGTAAAATATGTGTAATTTAGTTGTACACTGATGAGTGTGAGCTTGTTTAAGATTTTAAATAAGAGAATCTGTCAAGATTCTCCTTATGTGTGTGCTGCAACCAGAATTTTTAATCTTTCCGAATTTTAAAACTCCTGTAGTCTGAGCCAGGTTTAAGATTTTAAATAAGAGAATCTGTTAAGATTCTCCTTATGTGTGTGCTGCAGCCAGAATTTGAAATCTGTCAGGATTTTAAAACTCCTGTAGTCTGAGCCAGGCTTAAGCGGAAGCTATCAAGGTGGGCGGGGCATGTGGACATATTCTTAAATTATAACCTTTCACTGTCAAACTCTTATTTGCATCATGAGAAAAGGCATGACATGACCCATGACATCTTACAGAGTCTTTGATTTAAAACTTAATCACAAAAAATTCATAATCACCAAACAGATCTCAACACCCATTGACTACCATAGTAGGAAAAATTACTTTATCAAAAAATTTTCTGTTGAACACAAAAGAAGACATTTTGAAGGAAAGCCATGACCAGTAGGGAACAGTCATCTGAGGCAATGTCCCTTCAGGGAAGTTGCACACTCTGTGGCATGCTATTTCTGACATGCAAGACATGCTTCAATAGTCACTTTTATTCATTCGGTTCTGGTTTACCTGTTGGCTTGTGCTTTTATTCCTAAAGTCTCATTTAACATGGCAATATTACATACAATTCAAAATGATGTTAACTGCCCATTCATATTGCAGATGTATTTTTTATACACTTTCATTGACTGTTTGCTTTTAAACTTATTATTTGAAAACATGTAACATATTTGTTCATTACTTTTGCCCCTTTATGATCTAAGGTCCTAAAATACTGCAGGGGGGGTTGATATGTTTTGATAAGTCCATCTTTTCTCAAAGTTCATTTACAGGGTGTGAAATGAAAGTTACTGGTTTAACTGGTTTCCCACCAGGGCTTTATCTCTCTTTATCATTTTGTCCCTGGTAATTACTACTTTTTCTAGCCAGTGTAGCCACCTATGTTGCCATCTCCTTATTATAAAATTCATTGAATTTATACAGTACATTAAATTCTCTGTCACACTTCATCTGTTTGACACATGCACATGTTTCTTTAAAATAAGTGTCTTTAAATGGAAAATGATATGCTGTTATTTTTTTGTATTATTTAACAACTGAACAACTTTATTTCAGAACAACTGAAATGTGCTGAATAAATACTTATGTTGCCTACTGTACACGTTATTTCCTGAACGTCTGCTAAGAATTGTTTTTACAAAACACATGAATGATTTGCTGTTTTATGCTCATACAGTCACCTGTAAATAGATTTTCCAATGACCTTGTTATTTATGTCCATTACTTTTTTCTTCACTGTTATTGTGGACAGTCTGTCACAGTTCGGTCTCATCCTTTCTGTTTCTGTTTACTCGTGTTCTTGTTACTTATTTTTCACCTTTAATACCCCTTGTTTGTTTTCAGTGTTCGCAATTAAGTTGTCCTTAATTAATCATTAGTGGGGTTTGCACTTCAGATTTATGCAAAACATATGCAATATTTTATAAATATTGATATAAAAAATATAGCAAAGTTTTGGCGTTAGGATTAGGGTTAGGGCTAAACAAATCTGTTTTCAATTTTAGATTTAAAAATGGCTACTGTTGGAGCACATTTGATGTCTTCTGGAAGCAGATTCAAGCTACGGGTGGCATGATGGCTAAAATCTGACTTGCTTTGTTTTGAGTGAACCTTGTTATCTCTAACTGACTTGACCCTAATGATCTGAGAAGTCTGTTAGGTTAATATTCAATAAGCACATCTGCAATGTATTTAGGTCGCATAGGCCATTGAGGAATTTATAGGCAATTAATAATACTTTAAAATCGATTCTAAATGTAACTAATAGCCAGTGTAAGGACTTGAGGATTGGGAATCCTGGCATCAGATTTCTGTATGAGCTGCAGCTGTCTGATGGTCTTTTTGGGAAGGCCAGTAAGGAGTCCATTACGGTAATCCACGGTGAAAGTGTGAACAAGTCTCTCAAAATCTTGGCTTGAGACAAAACATCTGATTCTGGCTATATTTCTAAATTGGTAGTATGCTGATTTGCTTATTGCTTTGACATGACTGCTGAAACTAAGGTCGGACTCTAAGATTACACCAAGATTATTTACTTTGCCCAGGTGGGAGCATATACAGACTGAACAGGAGCGGTGCAAGAACTGAGCCCTGTGGGCCTCCACATGTCATTGATGTTGTCACGAGGGAGGCGTGACGAGAGTCGTTGCCTCGTATCTCTCACGGAGGAGATCGGAAGCATAAAAGGACGAGCGACAGGAGGATACGGCGAGAGACATACGTTAAGTTTTGTTTATGTTTGTGTGGCCGGCAGTCGACCGTGAGGTGGCTGCCGGCCTTTTTACTGCTGGATTTTTGTTTGTTTGTTTTGATTAAAGTCTTTTGAATGTTCGCCGGTTCCCGCCTCCTTCCTTCCCTCTTATTGAGCTTATTACAGATGTCCACTCAGATTTATGGTTGCCTATGTTCACATGGGAACCTCTCCATTAAGGTATGACCTTAATCATGGCCTGCCGTTAATCATTCTGAACTTTACTGGAGCAATGTCATCAATGGCATTTTTAACTTTTGCGTTAAAGCTATCAAGGACAAACCATCAACAGAGTGTGCAGATATACTTGGTGACAAATATATAGCATTCATAAATAGCTCACTAGTGTTTCCATTTATAAACTTCTTTTTCACAGAGACAGGTCTAGCTTCAGTGGTAGGAAAGATCAATGTTTCAAAGAAAATACAGAAATGATCAGACAGCGCCACATCCCTAATAAAGGTGGATGAAATGTTTAGACCTTTGCTAATGAGCAGATCCAGAGTGTGTCCACAATTACAGTATGTGTGGGACCATGCACATGCTGGGTCAGATCAAACGTTTTTAAAACAGTTAAAAGTTCATTTGTAGTGTTGTTTTCTGTCTTGTCTACTTGAATTTTTAAATCTCCATCAATAACAAAGAAGTCAAATTCAGAAGAAATAGCTGATAACAGTTCTGAGAAGTCATCAGCAAAGGCTTTTGAGTATTTGGGAGGCCTGTAGATAATTGTAAATAGAATGTAACTATTTTATTATTGTAAACCGAGGTTAGACTATTCTATGTCTAATGTTGTTGTAGGGAAATGGACACCAAACATCTTGGCTGAAGGTAGGTGTCCAGCTAAGATTTTGGAGTAATTTCTACAGGCTTCTGTAGTTGCAGACATGTACCAGCAAGACGTGGGATCCTGTCTGACAGGAACATCCAGGGCACTGACCCACCAAAGGATGGGTTAGAGATGATGTAAAGATTGTTTTATTTTATTTTTTGGAACACTCGTTTTATTATCACTCAACTGACTTGCAGGTGTAGATGTGTGTGGTTTCCTATGAACTGAGATAAAAATTTAGACAAAACAATATGAAACCAGACACCTTATTAGAGTGTCGTGCAGCTTGTGCACTGTTCTCTTCGGACTTCAGGTGTGCTGCAAATTGTTCACCTCTTTTCCATATTTAATATAACAAACGTGAAAACACATACGTTTAAGCTTTAACACTACTGTTTATATAAATATAAATGTTTGTTGTGAACATACAATGTGGTTTCATGCACACTTATAAACATAACTACCCTTATCAAAAAGAAGTTTATTCAAGTATAAGTATATACTGTATAAGTATACCTCTTTTAAACCTAAAATAGAAAAGTATACTTTCAGTCTACTTCTTATGTACTTATTAGAAATTCACTTTATGTACTTCTCAGAAATATACTTAAATGTACTCTTAAGTATACTTGATTTTACTGAGTACAGCAGAGCAGTGCAGTGTTGGCTTGCTCACCGGGAGACTGCATTTATTTATTTATTTATTTATTCATTTATTTATTAGATATTATTTATTATAATGATCTTGCTTGGTCTATAAACACCATGCACTGTGCTGTGTTTTACCTTTCTGTGTTTTTCTTATTTGCTCCTGTAAAGCTGCTTTGGAACAATGCACATTGTGAAAAGCGCTATATAAATAAAATTGAATTGAATTGAGTGAAAAGTTTAGTATATTTGGCCTATACTTGTACTTAATCTTTTGACTTCTAAGCATACTTGGCTTGTACTTGTGTCTATTCTTTTCCTTGAGTAGCCTATTAAATAAATTTTTCTCAAAGTTAGTAGTGCTCTTCTTATTATTGAGTTTTTTTTCTGGACAAAACTTCGGCATAACTTGTCCCGCACCGCACTGTTTGTCGTAGACACATAAATGAGGTGTAAAATTGAGCGGCTTATTGTGTAGTGGTGTGCTATGACTTTTATAAGTGATCCTGCATATGATGGCGGTGAAGCTATCAAGCCATGCCCTAGCAATCATTTAGAGCAGGGGTTTTCAAACTGGGGTCTGCGGAAAACTTGATAGAACAAAATTAATTGACATGATATATATTTTACCAAATTTATTTCCAGCGTAAATATATTAATAACCAAGTCTACATACAGATTTGTTCTTTATAAAAGCGGTTGTAAAGTTTATTTATGCCATTATTTATCCCAAAATACCTTTCGCTATTTACGTTTTTGCACGGACAGTACGTTGAACGTAGCAAAATTGGCGCCGCACTGTATGTAACGTTCGTCAAAAGATGGAAAGATTTTTGAAGAATCCCGCTACTCAGTGCTCGAATTGAGTCAAGTCTTATGGGGGGTCCCCACCATAAGATTTTTTTTTGGTGGGGGTGGGGGTTAGTCTCGCAATATACAATTTAGACAAATACACAATATATTTGATCATAATATGCATAATTATATACTATTTATTAAAAACAGGCTTACATACAAGAACAGGCTTCTTTTACTGTATTTTGGATCAAATCAATGCAGGCTTGGTGAACAGAAATGACTTGTGAACAGTATTGTACATCCAACAGAATCATTCTAGCATTATTTACCAATGTAGTATTTACCATTTTCCCTAAAAACAACTGGATGATTGACACTTTGTGATAATAATGTTTGTTCCAAAAGACTTGTTTAAATGCAAGAAACTAGTTTATTAGATATTAAAAATATAAATTGTGACAAGACCGGCTGTCAGTCTGTGTGTTAGTGTTGTGGGGATTTTTCAATGATTTCAGTGCAGATTACATAGTTACGTCCAGTAGGTGGCGGCAAGGGACTGTTATGAGTGAGTCTGTCAGTCAGTCAGCAGATTATTCAACCATTTCAGTCCAAAAGTCTGCTTTATTCAGGAATTAACTACAGTATGGCTATCAATATGTCAATCATAGCTATTTCAAGAGTGAATCCCGCATTTATATTCCGATGTAATTCCCGAAACTTTGCAGCGTGTATGTGGCCGTTGGTCTTAGCAGCATGAAAAACAAGTTTTATACAATTCTGAATGGATTATATATAGCACAGAAACCGCACAACGAGCTTCCCGACTGCGAGTGGAGGTTTATTATTCTCCATTTTTTTAGCTGAAGTTATCTTAACCGGAGCGATGCCAATCAAGCAGTCATGTCAACGATGCCCTGCGCTTAGCGTTCTTTAGACGTAGACATGACAACTAGCCCATGAACAAACTTAATATAAATTATTGTAAATAATTAATTAACGAAATTGACCACATCCATTGCATGAATTTAATCACATTTATCATTATCATTTTTACTCAAATAAAAATATCTGAGGGACCCCTAAGTCTATTTTTTACTTCTTATGGGGGTCCCTAATGCCTTAGAGCCCCCCAGCCCCCCCCTCAATTCGAGCAGTGCCGCTACTGCAACGACGAGTTTGTGTCAGTCTGACGCGGTGAACATATTAAGCAAAAATCTAGAAAATATGACTTACATTACGTTTGTTTTTACATTACGTTAAAGCAGGGAATCGAGAGACCATGTGTGTACTCTGCCAAGAGATTCTCTCCAACGAGTGCATGAAACCATCCAAGCTCAAACGTCATCTACAGCAGAAACATCCCAAGGTGGCAGGAAAATCTATTTTAAACATAAGGAAATATGTTTCGCTAGGCAGGTTAGTACTTTTCGGCAGCAAGCATCGCTCCCTGAGAGGAGTTTAAAAGCATCCTATTTGGCATCCCTCCACATTGCCCGTGCCAAAAAGCCGGACACAATCGGCAAAGCATTATTATTACCAGCTACTAAAGACATCGTCAGGGAGTTATTGGGAGAGGACACTGCACTAAAGGTAGATTCTGTGTAGTGTTGCTTTCGTCAACGAAAATTATGACGAAATATGGTCGTCAACGAACCTTTATCACGTGACGAAAACGAGACGAGACGCAACGTAAATGCTGGTCATGTGACGATGACTATAATTAAATGTACAATGCAATATTGTTGACGAATAAAAACGAGACCAAATGTGGTTTACAAAATAAAAAATATGCTAAAATGTCTCTTCATTGTCGTTGACCAAAACGAGACGAGACGAAATGTTATAACGTTATTTCGTCTGATGCGGAATCCTGTTAGTTAAATGTCGTCTGGCTGTTCTGCGTGTCTGAATGAATTATGTGCACAGTTTAACATACAACACGAGTGATAGTCGAGGATTTATCTGCGTCTGCACTGTATGAGGATATGAACACAAGAACTTCATCTCCAGAGTTGCTCTGAGTTTATTTTACGAGCGTTTACTGTTTGAGTGAAGCTATCGGCAAACACAAAAACTCAAGCGTCTAACCAAAGACCCGTCAAAATAAAAGTCCCGTTAAATTGAACACTCCGACAAAAAATACTTTAGTGAACTATAATAACTTTAAACCTCTCTAGCTCCAGTGCTATGTGCAAAAAAAGTCTGCATTAATTTACTGCATTCTGTATGCTACTACAGGGCACTGAGGGCACTTACTCTTCTCCAGTTGGTTCTTTGCAATGCTGGCAAATGTATACAGTTGACTTGCCAAATCACTTCCATTTGTTTTATTAATAAAGGATATTGGAAGTAAAATCGGTCTGGGTTATGACAAATGCTACACACAGCGAGAAAAAGAAAATTTGTATAGGAAAAAGATGCATCGAGAATTGTTTTATCATCACATTCGCCCTCTGAATCATAATCGAATCGCATCGTGACGTGCCTAGAGATTCCCACCCCTACCGATGGCCGTAAATTCAAATCAGACGTCTTCCGGGTCTGGAATAAGATAACCTTGTTTGAAATGGGTTTGGCTAAAATAAAATTTTGGTTTCGTCTATACTACTAGGTACTTACTGACTGGGTTACATAGAATTGCATTACTAAAAAGAGACTAAAATACAATTTTCATTGACTAAAACTAGACTAAAATGTCATCAGTTTTCGTCGACTAAAACTAGACGAAAATAGTCATGGATAATTCTGACTAAAATAAGACTAAAATGCTCAGACTTTTAGTCGACTGAAACTTGACTAGACTAAAAAGTGTATGAACGTGACTAAAACTAATAAAAACTAAAATGACAGCTTGACACAAAGACTAGACTAAAACTAAAATTAAAACAGGCCGCCAAAAACAACACTAATTCTGTGCCTTTGTCGGAAAATACAGTGATCAGACGCATAGGTGACTGGGCCAGTGATATTGCTTCGCAAATTTTCGAGCAATGCGAGCGGTGAATATTTTGCGCTGCAGCTGGATGAAAGTACCGATGTAGCAAATCAAGCACAAATTATGGTCTACATTCGTTTCCTCGAACGGGACAGATTTATCGAGGAACTTATGTTTTGTAAACCCCTTGAAGGCAGAACCACAGGACAGGATATATTTAATATGATCGATCAGTTTATGACGGACAATTCAGTAGACTGGTCTCGGTGTGTTGGAGTGTGCACTGATGGTTCTGCTGCTATGACCGGTAAGTGCAGCGTTGTTGTAACGCTGATAAATGAGAAGACCCCTGATGTTGTTGCCACACACTGCTTCATCATGAAGCTCTTGTGGCCAAACGAATGGATGATGAATTGCATCAAGTGCTGAGAGGGTGTAGTTAAAACTGTGAACTATGTCAAATCACACCATTGAAACAGACTTTTCGGTTTACTGTGCAAAGAAATGGGTGCAGATTATGAGCAGGGCCGATTAAAGAGCGTACACGTTTACTGTACACATCCATTTGATGTATCCAGATGGGGGAGAGATAACCACGTGCAGATAACCATGGGCTCTTATTTGATCAGTAATGCCTTTGCGTCTCTTAGTTCAGTCAGTTTAACAGCATTATTAAAAATGTAAACTTTATCATTCAATCATTCAAATGAACTGTAACTGTTACACTGAAATGGACAAATCAGATGGATTAACACAGTAACAGTAAATCTCCTGGCTCAAGTCAGCTGTTAATTTATATTGACATGTTGAAGTGCGATTCAATTCCTTACAACTCACTGAACAATTCAATATTTAGGCTATATTCATATATATATTATTCAGATGTTCAAACATTTGACATTGACAAAATGACATTTGTTGACAGTTTTTTTACTTTAAAACCTTTTTAGACAACAAACTTTGTAACGCGGCAGTTCTCAATAACTTTTAAGAAAAAAATTGCATGGTTTAATTTAACAAAACATGTCAAACCTTTTTAGAAATGTTTTCAACGAACACTAATTACTCACCCTGAACTGTCTTCTCGTGGCTCGACGGTAGCAACAGTAGACGTGTTGATCGTAGCATCTTCATGGTGGCTAACGTTAGCTTTCACAAATTTATCGAATGATCCTCTTAGCTTTTTCTGAAGCTCTTCTTTCTTTTTCTTTCTTTTCCTTTTTTAGCTCCCTGACTCGTGTCAACGAAATCGATCACGCTCTCGTGCTGCAACCGATATGTTTTATTCTTCCTCAGAGTTAGCAGCTACGTACATACAACGAGCACACCATGGAGGGAGCACGCAGCACGTACATATGAAAATGAATAATACAATGTTATACATTTTTTCATCTGTTATCAGGGATGGCTGGGACTATAAAAAAAGGACCTGGACTTTTTCCAAAATTTAGGCCCACAACCCATACACGGTTATGCATTTAAAAACCACCTGCCAGTGTGTCAAGATGCTCTACCACAAGCCTAGACAAGATATTCGCAGAGAATAACATTTCACAATCAACAATTATTTGTGTTAATTTATTCATTTATTTACAAAGCACTAGTACATTCTTAAAATATGATTATGAAGGCTTTCAAAATAAAACAATCAATAATGATCAACAAATTAATAAAACAAAAGTATTGCACAACACTGTCAAAGGTAGCCTAACCTATTACTCTACATGAACTTGGAGAGCTTATAAAAATGTACTCAACGCTGTGGGAGTAAAAGCTTCTTCATTAGCTCACTAGTTTCTGCAACTCGGTCAATGATGAGGTCACTGTCAAGGGACATCAGGATGTCTTTTGCTGTGGCCATAAGCATGAATCCTTTCAGATGTTCCTGTGAATTAGTGCTCCTTAATAGGGCTGAAACGTATGGAAGGCCGTTTTATCAAAAATGTCTTTAGACGTATGGAAGGCCGTTTTATCAAAAATGTCTTTAGACGTAACGTGTACAGACGATTATGGAAAGCCAGGAGGGTCAAAAACGCGCGAATTTTAACACGTCAACAGCGCGTAAAGTACGTGTTGTTTGCGCGTAGAGTACGTGTTGTATGGAAAGCCAGGAGCGTCAAAAACGCGCGAATTTTAATCAGAATCAGAATCAGAAGAGCTTTATTGCCAAGTGTGCTTGCACACACAAGGAATTTTCTTTGGTGTTGGAAGCTTCTAGTACAGACATTCAACACAATGACAATACAATATAATACGATTTACAGTCTAAAAGATTCTAA
>NC_079900.1:7743064-7743845 GCF_024868665.1 Triplophysa rosa | reverse complement strand
AAATTAGCTAAAGTAATATGATCGTTCTCCTTAATGCTCACTGCTCAACACTTTTCAAAATATGACACGACCCCCCACAGAGCTCGCTGAGGCCCCCTTGTGGGCCGGGACCCCCCTGTAGGGAACCGATGGTTTAGGGCGTTTTCACACATAAGGGTTTGTTTCGGAACCTGGTGCCTTTTCTCTCTTGGTTCGATTCGTTTAGGCATATGTGAACACGGCAACCGCGCTAGGATCCGCCCCAAAACAATCGCTCCGAGACCGCCTGAACAAGGTGGTCTCGACCCAATTGCAAACGAACTCTGGAGCGGTTCGGTAGACGTGTGAAAGCCATCCGACCCAACGGACCAACGAACCAGACTGTATCACAATGTATGATGGGTAATTATGTAAAGTTGCGTGACGCAAAAGGGATTGTTTTGCTAATGGCTCCCTGTAACAATGTTCAAAGTAAGGAAGGAACGAGGCGGGAACTGGTGAACGTTAAACCAAACTTTTAATAAAATAAACAAACAACAAAAGAAAGTAAAGTGCTGACAGCTCCCTCACAGTCGACTGCCGGCCACACAAACACAATAAAACATAACATAAAATCCAGGCCTGGTTCTCTCTCTTCCTTCTCCTCCTTTTATGCTTCCCGAGCTCCGCCGTGAGATACGCGAAACAACGTGAGACTGACGCTCATTATCACTCACATTACCGGCCGGAAAATAAACAGATGCACTCTGACCAATCGAAGGAGAGTTTACTCGCACGTGACTTTTATTAACAAAGTTTGGTC
>NC_079900.1:7674375-7742964 GCF_024868665.1 Triplophysa rosa | reverse complement strand
TTTGAATATTTTGGGTTGTTGGCTTTTTGGAGAGAGTGGTGATTTACTGGCAACCCAAAGCTTTGTTACTCCTTTTTACATCTGATAATAAAACTTCTGTTTAATTTTGAAGAACGTCTCTGTGCAAATTTTTGAGCATGCAGGACTGCCTTTAAAGTCCAACATTACCCACTACAAATTAAACATGGTTTCGCTAATGTTACTATAGTTTAACCATGTTATTTGTAATAAAACATTGGTTATACAAAAGGTAATTAATCCACCAATAAAAAAATCGCTAAATGTTTACTATAGTAGAAACATGGCTTAAAAATACAAACTTAAATCTAACTTTGATCTTTGGTATTAAGAACTAAAGAGAAATAGTAACATAGAATAAAGCTTAATACAATTGCTAAATTACATGGTGTCTCACAGATGAAAATCAGGAACAAAAGTGGTAAGGATGTTATGAAACCGACACAGATTTTACATTTAAATCTATAATTGTTTGCCTACAACAGCAGGTAACTCACACAAACAAGCAATAATGTGTCATTACAATTGTTTATTTTTATATTAGTCACATACAAACAATGGGCCATTATAAAATTTTAATATTTTTGATTAAAATCATTTAACACGTTCCTACGTGTGCTTTCGTTTTGTTAACACGTACCTATGGCGCCCGGTTTTCACGTGTAAGAACACGTTGTAACACGTTTGTGGTTTTCTTACCTTTATTCAACATCGTATGCTTCAGTATGCTCCAACTAATCCACCTTTTATTCTGTCATTGCTGATTTCGAAGGTTGTGTGCCGTAGATTATTATTAAAGTTAAATAAAGTGTAATCCTTCTTCAGGTTTTATGCCGGTTTGCGAACCAACTTTAGAGGTGCATACCGCCACCTACTGTGACGGAGCGTGAAGAGAATTATTTATATTTCTCCGCATTCTATTTACTAATCGATTGCTCATCATAAACCTCCATAATGTACTCATTCGTCTACATGCCTTCGGGACATCATTTGCTTAATGTAAATTGATTCAGAATCATCCTTTCCATTTCATATGCAGGTTAGAACAACCACACAGACGTGGAGAAGCAACTGACACCACTAGACTTACGACACATTGCCACCTAGTGTTTATTTTTAAAAATGCATCCTATTTGAGTCTTGCTTCCAACAGTGATGAATTTTGACTGCATGCATACTAGTGAACAAAATCATATGAACACACATTGTCATGATGGTTATTCATATTAATTAAATATTAAATAATAATATACATTTTATGGGCTGATGGGGAAAAACATTTTTCTTTTGTTACTAGCTAGTAACAATTTGTATTCAGCAGTGATGTGTACAAGAAACTGGTTAAATATGTTATTGTGAGAAAAGACAAACCATGGGAACTCATTTACCAGGACCCTCTGCCTAACTGTTTGATGTTTCTAGAGCAGCAGTTACCACAATTATTTATTTTCTTCAACCTTCTTGATGTAAATGGAGGACATTCTGATAGATGAATCGCATAACATTCCACTGGAGACTAATTTAAATTTTATTTAAAGTAAACAAGAAAGGATTTGATATTATTCAAAGTATCTTTAAGTTGCACATAACATCACCTGCCCTCGCAGACTCTCCAGATTTCCTGTAAAAAGTACACAGTATAAAAACTGATTTATTGGTAGACATCTATTTAATAATTATACTGGTGTCTGTGCAAATAACAGTAATCAACAATATATTATTTTGGGTTGTTTTGTATGGAGTGAACACACCTTCCTGTCTGGTTTTCAGGTTCAAGTTTTCATTTTTGTCTCTTCATTCTCAGCCATGCTGCCCCCATCGGCTTCCTGAATCTTGTGGTGCTCATTGCACTTTTGTCTGTCCTGCCTGTTCAGGCCGCTGTCCTTTACTGTCGCCCATTCTCAATCTCCTGTCTTGATTTTCTGACAGGCAGCAGCGGTATTTAGAAGATTTTAAATAAATGTATAGAACTGTATTTTACATGTTATTCATTTATTAATTTAATTTATTCATTAGGGGTTCAAGTGTGAAGTTCAAATTAACTTAATGCACACATACACACACACACACACACACACACACACACACACACACACACACACACACACATGCAAACGTGCGCACACTCACACACACACAGCTTTGGAAAAATAAAAGACAGTATTTTAGAGCGTTCTGTCACTGAACTGAAACATAATCACAATAAATTTTTCCACCTGCATGATCTGTATTTAATGCTTGTAAT
This sequence comes from Triplophysa rosa, assembly GCF_024868665.1. NCBI lineage: Eukaryota > Metazoa > Chordata > Actinopteri > Cypriniformes > Nemacheilidae > Triplophysa > Triplophysa rosa. Next base: position 7,740,701 of record NC_079900.1, on the reverse strand, counting down.
GTCAATGTACTGTATAATCTTTAAACAACTGCGTGGTTCTTCACCTGTTTGAAAACAGGCAGCGGCCTGTAAATGGCAATATGCAAAGTATTGAGAAAGCAGTAGAAGTGAAAATAGCAGTATTTCTTAGCGATTTGCTATTTACACTAACAAAAAAATAGCTGCATTTTCTTTGGATTAAGATAACGTTTCTATTTGCACCTCAGTATGGTTGTGTATTAAACATTATGCAATTATAACAGAGTGTAAATTATTATATTTATAAAAAATATTAAAATGATGGCAACTCATTGAGATATTAAAGGCCTACACCAACCCCTAACCTTACCCTAAACTTAAACTGTATGAATAAAAATACGCCACTGGGCAGCCTATTGGTTGGATGTGTTAATAGACACTGGTTTAAAACAACAGCTAATTTGGAGACGTTGACGTCACGTCACGTCAGGTCGCCACGTGGGTCACCCACACTGTTAGACGCTCAAAGCTCGAGACGGTCGGTCGGACGTTATGCGGATGTGTCTGCGCAACACGCGCATGAAGTCGACAGAGGTCAAAAGAGTACTGGAAATTTGTACTTAATTACAAGTACTGTTACATTGCTGAAATTGTACTCAATTACAAGTAAACGTATTGGTGTTAAAAAAGTAATTGAGTAAAAGTAAAAATTACTCTTCTCAAAACTACCTCAGAGTACTCATTACTTTTATAGTCGGGGTTATTTAATGAATTAAGAATAATTATTAATAATCAAATTTGGAAATTTATATAGAAAATAGCTACTTATAACAAAACACATCTTTACATTACTGATAAAGCATATAACTGGATACAACTGGATACAAAATAACCATTCAGTGTGTTGTTCTGTCTGTCTGTCTGTCTATTATGAGCTCAGTTTTCCATGTAAAACCATTTATGCACTTCCAACTAGGGTTGGGAATCGTTTCAATTTTATCGATTCCGATTCCAATTCTGATTCTGCTTATCGATTTCGATTCTTATCGATTCCCAGTTTCGATTCCACAGTTGAAGTAAAACATTTAGATATCAACCTGTATGGTCATTTAACCTGCTTATTGACTTGTTTGCAATATATATATATTTATATATTTTATGAGCACCGTTTTGTGTATATTTACACATAGAAAGACACCTTTTCTGATTTATTACAATTTGTATTATCATAGTTGAACTACATCATGGTTAAACTGCACTATAATGCAACTATGGTTAATTTGTGATTCTTGTGCTTTAATGCAAATTCTATAGCTAAACTATGCTCACTATAGTAAAAAATATCTATAATTTTCAAGATCAAGAACGCATGTACTTTTCTGAAAATATGCACACAGGAATTGATAAGAGGAATTCAAATTGTAATCTCAAGTATCCGATTCCTATTCCTTTCGATTCCGATCCGATTCCTAGCCTTTCGATTCCGATTCCAAATTGGAATTGATTTTCGATTCCCAACCCTACTTCCAACACTGTTCAATCATGTGTACTAGGCCCCACAATGCAGAAATTAATACATAAGAGCCCCAAATACTGCATGCAAAAAATGCTAAACATTTGTAACCTAAATTGCATTGGATTAGCATTAAAAGTCTAGAGGAGCTGGCTGATCAATTATTCAACCTCAAGCCATCCAAGATGTATGTGACATTATTTCTATAGGTAGAACAATAAAGATTTTTACCTGGAGTTGTGGTCCATGGTTTTTCATGGTTCATGTCTTTAAAAGTTCAAAATACAGAATAGAGGCAACATAAAAGTAATCCCTGCGGCTTCTTTCGATGTAATGACGTCTTATTTAAGCGAGCCGATCGAACTGTGCAAGAAACTGAACGTTACTTACAACATTATAACTGGTAATGCACAGCGAAACTGCTTCGCATATGTTCCCTACTCACTTATAAGGGCAGAGCACTTAGTGTAGAGACTTTGGAAAGAGATGGACAATTATAACGTACGGAGTGATACAGGAACTAAATGTTTCTCACATATCTCGGACGAGCCTTCGTGTCCCTTTCCCGCAGTGACTTTCAAGTGCGCAAAACCGCCGTTTGATAGGCGCCCTGCCTACCGCACACGTTCTTCCTCTTCCATGATTAAACTTAATTGGCGGGCGGCAGATGTCTTGAAATCTGTGTGACACAAGTTTTCTATGCGCGATTTGAGTGGACGGGGTCACGTGACGGGACTGATTATTCTCCTTAGCCAATCACATGAAGATTAAACATATAAAGTAGCGACGACAATGTGAGGAAAAATAGCGCAGTAAAAGTACCGATACAGCACTAAAAATGTACTCAAGTAAATGTAAAAGTACGCTGTTTTTAAACTACTTAAAAAAGTACAATTCCTGAAAAAAAACTACTCAATTACAGTAATTTGAGTATTTGTAATTCGTTACTTTCCACCACTGGAAGTCAAACACATAATAAATCACAAACTTATATTACTCTATATTGTGATGAGAGAGTGTGTGCTTCCCTTACCGTTTACCTCAAAACAGTCAGATACCCGGCCTAGGAGCGTAAATGATTTGTGTTTCATCGGGCTAGGATTGAAATGCAATACGACAAATATAATGACAAATGATTTTGTCGTTATATATCCAAAAGCATCTCATTGAGGACAATATTTCATACAGGACAGCGATCTAGTAACATTTACTGTAACACCGGAACTGTTCATTTACCTGGTCGACAGTGACTTTTGGCGTCTTTCAATATGCGGTGAGGTGCCCGATAATAACAAATTTCTATGGAGTGTTTTAGGAAATTCATTTAAAATGTTGCATTTATAGCCTAATATTGCTTTTATCCTTAAGTATTCATTGTAATTATTAGTGTCAGTATTTTTTTTGGAGTTTATATCACTTAATTTAAGGCATTTTATTAGCATATTGTTAGGACAGTGCTTTTGTGGTTATGTTCAGCATTATTTTGCATAATTTTAATTCCTGTGTAAATGCATTTATGCCGCTTTAGAGCCGCATTAACGGTCTGTGTAAATACACATTTATGCCGCTTCAAATTCGGTTTCTCTGCCGCCTTTGCTGTGTAAAACCATAATAGCACCAACCTTAGTGATATAGTTTAAACCTTATTTTTAAAGATCTGGGCCCATATTCATGAAAAATCTTATCGCAAAGAGTTGCTCCTAGTCACAAAATTCTAAGAAAATTCTTAGAAATGTGGGCGTTTCCCCTTAGAATTACAGAAAAGATCCTAGTAAAGAAGAAAGTAATTCATAAAGCATCTTAACCCTTAAAAGAGCTCTTAAGGTCCAAAATTTTAGGAGTAGCGAGGAGGACTTTTAAGAGACTTAAGAGTTTCTTTAGCAGCAGAGAAAATGGACGAAACACGAAAAGTGAGAAGACATGTGTTGCAATGCATGACAATTTCCATATTACTTTTAAGGTTTATCAGATTTTGTGTGTGTGTGTGTTCAACTTTTGATTATCTTGGTTTTGGTTTTCTTCTATAGCTGCTTTGATGCAATGCAAATTGTAAAAGCACTATAAAATAAAATGACATTGAATTGAATTGAATGACAGTGAGTTAATTAAGACACAACACATTAGATGTTTGTGACCGATCCTATTAGAGACATGCTAACATCTCCAAAACAGCGCAGAAATGCCATAGCGCCAGAAATAGAAGAAATAACTACATTAACATATTTAGCAACTGGAGAAATGCAGCTATGCAGCAGAAATGATTTGGTTCTGTTACAATCTTCTACAGTGATCACACAAACAATTACAGCACTTACAGAAACTTATTGTGTCACTGTTCTTTTTCTATGAAATACGTTGACATTAACAGCATGGTAAATAAAAAAATAAAGAATATATGTGTGTGTCTGTGTGTGTGCGTGAGTATGGTAACACAGAAAAAAATGACGTGCAATTTCAAACTAATGACCCTATACTTAAAAGCGCTCTTCTTCCTTCTTGGCCAACCAACCAATCACAGTCTTCAAAAGACATAGCAACGGGGTCAGCCCCGCCTCCTCATTAAGATAAAGTTTTTGTCTTTTCCTTGTTCAGAGTTCCTCTCAGATTGATCCTGAATCACTTTTAAGCTAAGACTCCTACGTAGAAGTTTTTAAGCTATATTAAGAGCTTTCTTAGAGGATTCTTAGAAGCTTTAAGAATACGGGCCCTGGGCCCGTATTCATGAAAAATCTTAGCGCAAAGAGTTGCTCCTAGTGACAAAATTCTAAGAAAATTCTTAGAAATGTGGGCGTTTCCCCTTAAAATTACAGAAAAGATCCTAGTAAAGAAAAAATTAATACGTAAAGCATAACCCTTAAAATAGCTCTTAAGGTCCAAAATTTTAGGAGTAGCGAGGAGGACTTTTAAGAGACTTAAGAGTTTCTTTAGCTGCAGAGAAAATGGACGAAACACGAAAAGTGAGAAGAAATGTGTTGCAATGCATGACAATTTCCATTTTACTTGAAAGGTTTATCAGATTTTTTTATTGTTTTTGTGTGTGTTCAACTTTGATTTTCTTGTATAGTTGCTTTGATGCAATGCAAATTGTAAACGCGCTATAACATTAAATTACATTGAATTGAATTGAATGACAATGAGTTAATAAGACACAACACATTAGATGTGTTGTGACCGATCCTATTAGAGACACGCTAACATCTCCAAAACAGCGCAGAAATGCCATAGCACCAGAAATAGCAGAAATCACCACATTAACATATTTAGCAACTGGAGAAATGCAGCTATGCAGCAGAGACGATTTGGTTCTGTCACAACCAGTGATCACACAAACAATTACAGCACTTACAGAAACTTATTGTGTCAAATAAAGAATATATGTGTGGGCGTGTGCGAGTACGGTAAAACAGATCAAAATTACATGTGCAATTTCAAACTAATGACCCTATACTTAAAAGCGCTCTTTTTTCCTTCTTGGCCAACCAACCAATCACAGTCTTCAAAAGACATAGCAATGGGGTCAGCCCCGCCTCCTCACTAAGATAAAAGTTTTTGTCTTTTCCTTGCTCAGAGTTGCTCTCAGATTGATCCTGAATCACATTTAAGCTAAGACTCCTACGTAGAAGTTTTTAAGCTAAATTAAGAGCAACTCCGAGCAAGGAAAAGACAAAAACTTTTATCTTAGTGAGGAGGCGGGGCTGATGCCGTTGCTATGTATGACACAGTCTTTTAAAGACTGTGATTGGTTGGTTGACCAAGAAGGAAAGAAGAGCGCTGTTAAGTATGGGGTCATTAGTTCGAAATTGCACATGTCTTTTTTCCTGTTTTACCGTACGCACAGGCACACACATGCACTATATGTACGTATATAGCCTACAGTATATATATTCTTTATTTTTTATTTACCATGCTGTTTATAGCAACTTATTTGATAGAAAATGAACAGTGGCACAATAAGTTTCTGTAAGTGCTGTAATTGTTTGTGTGATCACTATAGAAGATTGTGACAGAACCAAATCGTCTCTGCTGCATAGCTGCATTTCTCCAGCTGCTAAATATGTTAATTTAGTGATTTCTCCTATTTCTGGCGCTATGGCATTTCTGCGCTGTTTTGGACATGTTAGCGTGTCTCTAATAGGATCGGTCACAAACATCTAATGTGTTGTGTCTTAATTAACTCACTGTCATTCAATTCAATGTCATTAATGTTATAGCGCATTTACAATTTGCATTGCATCAAAGCAGCTATACAAGAAAATCAAAGTTGAACACACACAAAAACAATAAAAAAATCAGATAAACCTTTAACGTAATAGGGAAATTGTCATGCATTGCAACACATTTCTTCTTACTTTTCGTGTTTCCTCCATTTTCTCTGCTGCTAACAAAACTCTTAAGTCTCTTAAAAGTCCTCCTCGCTACTCTTAAAATTTTGGACCTTAAGAGCTCTTTTAAGGGATAATATGTGTTATGAATTACTTTTTTCTTTACTAGGATCTTTTATGTAATTTAAGGGGAAACGCCCACATTTCTAAGAAGTTTCTTAGAATTTTGTCACTAGGAGTGTCATGGTTCTGCTTCTTTTAGTCTTGGATTTACTGGTCCTGAGGCAGAGCCATGACAAAGTCTTTGGTTATGTGTGAAGAGAAACATATTATTGTCCTTTTGACAATAATATGCGTTCTCTCCAGTGTCTTGTCATTGGCCCCGCCCCTCTCATTTCTTGTATTGCTTTCCTGCCGTGTCTAATGTTTCTCACCTTCCCTGTGTCATTATCCCTCGTTTGTGTTCCCTTTAAAATGCCTCATGTTTCATTGTCCTGTGCGCTTCGTTGTGTTTGGTATGTTTTGTGTGACCTAGTGTTCCCGCAGCTCAGTCTTGCCTTGTCCACGAATCTGTTCTGTTCTGTTCTGTTCTGTTCTGTTCTGTTCTGTTCTGTTCTGTTCTGTTCTGTTCTGTTCAGGGGAATGTCCATGGCGGAGCCTCTCACGGGGCTGGCGGCTATCCCCGAGGACGGCCCCTTGCAGATCGGGGTTGTGGGTGTCGCCACACCATCCTCTCCACCAGCAGCGAGACTCGGTGGCAAGCGGGGGAGGCGAGCATCCTGGGGATCCACCTCCGAGGAGTCCCAGCCGGAGCCAGCCGTGCCTTATACATCCTTCCTTCAGCCGACCACCAGGCGGGTGGCTCGGTGGAAGAAGAGGCAGCGGCGGGCAGCGTGGACTCCAATCCAGCCGGTGCAGCAGCCGACGTCCCAGCCGGTGCAGCCGGCGTCCAAGCCGGTGTCCAGTCCTGTGTCTAGTCCCGAGTCCAGTCCGGTGCAGCCGGCATCCCGACCGGTGCAGCCGGCGTCCCGTCCGGTGGTCCAGCCGGCGTCCAGTCCGGCGGTCCAGCCGGCGTCCAGTCCGGTGGTCCAGCCGGCGTCCAGTCCGGTGATCCAGCCGGCGTCCAGTCCGGTGATCCAGCCGGCGTCCAGTCCGGAGGTCCAGCCGGCGTCCAGTCCGGAGGTCCAGCCGGCGTCCAGTCCGGAGGTCCAGCCGGCGTCCAGTCCGGAGGTCCAGCCGGCGTCCAGTCCGGTGGTCCAGCCGGCGTCCAGTCCGGTGATCCAGCCGGCGTCCAGTCCGGTGCAGCCGGCCTTCCAGCCGGCGCCCAACCTAGGACTTCCTCCCCTAAGTGCTTTCCTGCCGTGTCTAATGTTTCTCACCTGCCCTGTGTCATTATCCCTCATTTGTGTTCCCTTTAAAATGCCTCATGTTTCATTGTCCTGTGCGCTTCGTTGTGTTTGGTATGTTTTGTGTGACCTAGTGTTCCCGCGTCTCAGTCTTGCCTTGTCCACGAATCTGTTCTGTTAATAAGTGTTTAAGTGTTCCTTACTTTCTGTTTTTGCCCATTGCGGGAAGTTTTTCTTTGTCTTTAAAAGCAGTTTTTGGTTATTGTGTTTTTCCTCCATAGAGGGTTTTTGTTTTATTATTAAAGTCTGTTGTGTTTACCCCTCCTTCTGTCTGCGCTTGGGTTCTGTCTGCTACTGATCGTGACAAGGAGCAACTCTTTGCGCTAAGATTTTTCATGAATACGGGCCCTGGTTTTACCGTGCAAGAACTAATGGTAGCCCATTCTCATCATAGGCGAGTAAAAATGTTTCTTTAGATTGTGATTTTGCTGTAGAGCTCGCACTGCTCCATAGAATTCTAATACCCAACCGTACTACTGCACATCCTCTTGAACTGTCCTGGCGAAGAAAAATGATGATGACAGAGTCATCAAGTGCAGATTTAAAGTAAGATTTCAATCTAAATTTGGGAGAAACCTGATCATCTGGTCCTGCCAATCATGAACACAAACAGGTTTTTTATTTACTCTGGCATCCCTCCGCCACCCTAACTTCTCAGCATTCAATGTAAAACAGAAAACTTCTTTTCATTGTTTGAATGTTATCATTTTTGTGTGATGAGTGATGTGTGATGACGTTTCTCTATTTTATCAGAGATCAAATTAATGTATTCAGTTTTGATTGAATATTACGTGTTTGTGAAAACACTTGGTTTATAAAAGTCAAAACCAAACTTTGTTATCAATCTTTCGGTAACGAAAGGCAGGCGAGGCAGTGGATCCACATGCAGTTAAGAATGTATTAAACAAAAGACAAAATACAAAATAATCAAAGCACAATGAAACAAGGAATTCAAGTAATCCATATATAACCGGGACACAGGAACATGATCAAACATTCAACGACTCACACTAGACAAAGGAAACACTGGGGTTTAAATACATTGGGGAAAACGAAGTAACAAAAAGAAACACCTGGGAAGATAATTAACAAACGACCAATGAACTAAATAACTAAAAAACAGAAACAGGAACTCATACAAACTAAAAGTCCACAAGACAAGGGAAAACAGACTGGAATCGTAACACTTTCAAAGTCTTCATGCAAATATTCTCTAAATTTCAAAAAGAAAATGCTTTTTCGCACACTTTACTTTTAGCATGGCTTGCATTTATATACAATAAATTGCAACGATCAGTCTATATGCTTGAAGACACACGACTGTGTATGTAAATAAATGAATTGTGCCGGGTATGAGACCTCCATTGTCTCTTTTCTGCATTTGCTACTATCCAGGTGAAAGTCATGCTTATTTGTTTTCTAAATTTGTTTGAGGACTGAGTTTTGTATTACTTAAACATATTTTCATGTGTGTTTAAATTATTTTCATTGAAGCTAATTCCATTCCATAGGCACTAGCTCAACGTCAGCAATGACGCAAGTACATCCAGACAGAGGGAAGTCAACCTTTTAGATTTTTTCATCATATGTATATACTATAATGGACTTAAAGCCTTTTCCATACAGACTTTTTTAAATTAAATAGTGTTGTTGGTTAGGCTTTTTCTTGACTGATTTCTTATCCATTGTGTCCAAAACACAAAGGCACCTGACTTATCACACAATCAATGACATTCTAGTTCATTCTAAGGAAACCGGTTTATGACCCGCTTACAAGACGTCATACCGGTGATCTAAAACACTATTGCTGCTTTTAAAGGTAACAAAAAAAAAAAACATTTTACAGTTTTTCTCGATTGCTTAAACACATTTCTTGAAATTATGCCTCCTTTTTTGAAACTCTAAACGCAAATCCATAACTCCTCACCCAATTTCCTCAACATCCTATTTTCAGGTCAAAATGAAGCTCTCTTCTCAAAACCATTCAAACTTGCTGAAAAACCAAACTTTTCCTGCAGACATGACACACAATCCCTCAAAATCACCCACACTGCAACATAGTCTTAGACACTGGTGAGATCAATTCAAAACACCATTAATAAACCTCTTATTGGGATTCAAGAATCATTTGAAAGCTAAGTGTTTATTAGAATATACAACATAAAAGAGTGCAGATGGAGCAAAATGTAACAATGAGCTTTATAGGAAAAAAATAAAACATTGCACTACTGTAAAGTAATCTTAGATGAAAGTAGATGAAGTAGATGATCTTACAAGGCAAGAAAAGTACAAAAACCAAAGAACAATATTGAACTGGTCATGCAAAACAATACAGTATAGGCTACAACAGCACAAATAACATTTACATTCAGGTATTTAGCAGATGCTTTTATCCAAAGTGACGTACAGAGAAGATAAAGGAAACAATGCAGTAAAGCGATTTGTCAATAGGAGGCAATACAGTAAAAAATATGGCATCCTCTGCACCTTTGGCCCAATTTTGTAAAAGTTTACTATAGCAGATTTTCTTTAATGAGTCGTGTCTGAGTTCTGCAAAAATATGAAACAGGTAAAAAGGGCTACAAATACATATTTGTAAACTTGACAATCACAAAATTGAGGGTGTAGGCGTGCTACAGTTTACTGGATACAGAATAGTGACATGTCTCTCATATAAAGTGTGTACTGTAATTATACTGTATGTTTACAGTAAGTAGTATAAAGCCCATAGATGATTCTATTATGCACAATTACTTGTGCTCCTATTTATATTATCCTGAGATTCTGATTGGTGTGTCATCAGTTTTGATACTGAATGTTTACTGATGGATAAATGTGTGCTATTTGAGTTTACATATTGACACTTCAGTTCATTATATTGTGTGTTTGTGTTTTCTGAATGAGAACATGGTTAAACCTTTGCAAAATGAGGCTGTTTTTGTGTGAGGGTTGTACAAGTTGGTGTATTGTTCTGAGAATGTGTTTACAGAAAATGGTGAATTGTTTCATGAAATGTGTGTTAGCAATCGAGAAAAACTGTAATTGTTCATTGAACATGCCATTTGTATTATTTGTCTTGCAGGCATAAAATGTGACACAGGACCGCTCACCATTCATCAAGTATTGCAGTAAAAGAATGAGTGCTGTCAAACAAAGTGGCTATCAAAATAAGTGGTATAAAATGTTTCACAAGAATTACAGGTATGTGTTGGTAAAGGTGAACAGGCGTGTTTTAAAAATACTGACAGCGGGCTGGAAGAAAGAAAACAAGGTGTGACGGATAAACTTTGCAGTCGGGGCACAAGAAATCCTAATGACAGCAGTTCTTGCTTGTCTTGTTAAAAACTTCCCAGAAGGAAATTATTAGTTATACAACATAAGGATGACTTTTCAGATAACTCTGCATGTTGCGGTTACAATACTTCTTAACATAGCAGGTGAGTTAACATGATTTAACATGACCCAACATTGACGTTGGGTCATTTAGGTGTTTATGTTTATGGAAACTCAATGAAAAATGATGTTTACTGCTATTTTACTTTAAATGGTTTTAGATAAAATACCAGTAAACGGGATCCTTTTACATTTTAATAATGAAACAATTGTTTAGGATCAGTCAAGGATCCTATAAGTGATTTTAACAATTAAGATGAGTCATTTTCTTATCATGACTATTAATATCTCAAGCTACAGAATAAAGTTAAAAGTGCTTTCATGAATTCATGAAACTGAATGAAACCTTCCTGTAACTTGGTCTTTGTTGCAATTTATAACAGCATTTAACAGGCATTTTGGCTATAATTCAAGGCTGTTACCGCCTGCAACATTAAGATACAGCCAGACAAATTCTGAATATGTGGTTAAATGTTTGGTGTGATCCTAAAACACACCACATGTGAAGATTTTATTTGTTTTACATTAAAAGCTGTGTCCTTGTATAAACAAAGACCGCAGGCTACACTAACCAGTTTATCAACTTTGCATATGTGTGCATTTGCTTTGTTTTGTCTCTTTTCCAATCTATGCCCAGCAAATTTCAGTTTCGTAACTTTAATTGCTTGTTGCTTTGTTCTCCTAAAACAGGCTGTCTCTGTCAGTCAGACGGTATGTAAAAAAAAATGTTTCAAATACACTGTAGTTTTGAAGTTGAATTAAATAGTATACATCCATTTTGCTTCCATATTTCAACCAAGTGAATGTGTACTGAATCAGTTCAGTTTTAACTTCACTTCAAGAAATGATTCTGATTCTTTTCTTTAATCAGTGTGTGGCCAAGCCCCTTCCAACACTAAGATTGTTGGAGGGGCCGATGCGACTGAAGGATCTTGGCCCTGGCAAGCCAGTATTCAGACAGCTGGATCTCATTTCTGTGGTGGAAGTCTCATCAATAAAGATTGGGTTTTATCTGCAGCCCACTGCTTTCAGAGGTATGAAACTCTCTAGAAACGCAGAACATCCTGTTAATGTTTAGATCTGATTTACATTTACAAAAACACAACGGGAGAAATCTTAAATTCCATTTTTTTGCATTTTTGAAGAGAAAGCTTGTAAGGAATAAGTCATTGTCATGGGTGTGGTGGGAGAACCCAATTGCAGGCAGCGGTAGGAAACACAAAGACTTTTATTAATAACAACAAAAAGGACCCACGATGGGGTAAAACGGAAACTAAACAATATAAACTTCCAAAAACAAAGACTTCCCACAAGGGGGCAAAAAACAAGGGAAACAGAATAACTAAACTCACACTAAAAAAAAACTTAAGCTGGGCTAGAAAATAACAAAGCAACGAGACAAGGTAATCCAAGTGGTAAAGTACATGGTAGACAAGGCAAACACGCAAGTAGAAAAAAACGAATCAGCACAGGACAGAAAACACAAGGGCAAAATATAGGGGAACTAACAAAGGATAATGAACAAGGGACAGGTGTCGGGAATGAAACACTAATGGAAAGCTAAACGAGGAAACGAGAGGGGTGGGGCCAAAGACGAGACCGGAGAGAGCGCATACTATGTTAGAACCAACACTAACATGGCTCTCTCCACACAAAACATGAGGCTCTGCCATGATTCTGCCACAAGACCAAGAAAGACATGACATGATGAGGCAGAATAATGACAGTCCTAGTTTGAAAACGCTATGTATTGTAGCTTCTCCTTCTGTGGAACAACTCAAGAGTGATGAGTACACTGTAAAAAACCCAACTCAAAAAAAGTTCAAACAACTAATTTTGTTGTGTTGGTTGCGCAAAAGTCCAAGTTCACAGAACTTCTTTTAATAAATTCATTCATTGTAACCAAACATTTTCCTCTTTAGCTTAAAAATATGAGTTGTGTGAAAAATTCTTTGCAAGTAAATGTAAAAAATTGAGTTACGTCAATGTACAATGAACATACAATATAGCAAGAGTTTGAAAGTTCCCAAGATGCACTGCAGCATGTTCAATTCTGTGTTTCTTAAAGATTAGTGCATGTTTTAGTTCTTGCGGGCTTAATTTATGCTTTAATCTCGTTGTTACTGTTAGTTATCTGTTGTGTTGAGTTTTTTTAATGAATGATGGTTTTTGATTGTTACATTTACATTTAGTCATTTTATCCAAAGCGACTTACAAAGAGTTCAGGGAGCAATAAGCGATATGTCATACAGGAGCAATAATACAATAGGTGCTACAAAGTTACTAGTTTCAACAAAAGACAGACCAATACCTGTTGAGAGAAAGAGAGAGGGTTAGTGTTTTTTTCTTCTTCTAATTTTTCTGTCAAGTATTCACAGAAGAGAAGTTTTAAGTAGTTACCATGGTTGAGGTTTGTATGTTCAATGTTGAGGTGTAAGTGCATGACCCAACGCCAAAACCGGTATAAATGCACTCAACTCAAACTGTTGAAACAATTATTTGATCAAAGTTTTGGTCTGTTTGAGGCAGAAAACAACTAGCCTACAACTGTAGTAAAAGACAAATATATTTGTTTATTTTTAAATAACCAATTTCTATTCTCTATTTGTGTATTATGTTGTTCATTAGGTAAACTTGACATTGTTGTGACAACTAATGACTTAAACATAATTTTTTTGTACCTCTCAAGATAATCTTATAATCCTAAATGACCTCAATTGATTTTTTTTGTATCTCCAATTAGTTGTTTTAAGTCAGTACAACTTCTATTCCAAAAAGTTGAGTGAACAAGAAAAAGCAAGGGGAAATTAGTACTAAGATTTTTTTGTGCAGGCTTAATTTTTTTTTACAGCAAATGGACCTTACAGAATTGTCAACATTGAATGGACACACAACATGTCGCTGCTGTCCTTCTGAAAACTTAAATCTCCGTTTTTTGGCCATAAATCATTATTAGTCACCATTAATGTTTGTCAATTGGTTTTGCAAATATCTAACCAACAAAAAGTATGCGTCTTAACTTTGAGAACGCAGTATTTAATCATTTAAAAAGTACAGTGTTTTTTCCATTTCCTGAAAAGCATCCGAGGTTTCGAAAGGACAGCGACGACATATTGCAGATAGACTGATAAAAAATAATACATATTTTTTTCTATCCTCAGCACCACTGCATCTAATATTAAAGTCTATTTTGGACTTCAGACCTTATCAGGCTCGAACCCAAATGCGATATCTATGACAGTAACTCAAATCATCAATCATCCTGGCTATACAAATAGCCTAAAAAACAATGACATAGCTCTCCTTAAGCTCTCTTCTTCTGTGACATTCAACGTTTATATTCGGCCGGTCTGTCTGGCGGCTGATGGCAGCACATTTGGTGTGGGTACTAAGAGCTGGGTCACAGGATGGGGGCTACTCAAATTCGAAGGTAAGTAACATCGCTTGAAAAACACTGCATCCAAAATTCTAAGATTAAAAGTTTCTCGTGTTGCATGAAAAAAATATTTTGAAACAATGACGGTAAGAAATTTATCCATCATAGATACCCAGCTTCCAAACACACTGCAGGAGGTGCAGATACCGATTGTGAGCAACACTGATTGTAACCAAGCTTATCAAGGTAGCATTACTAGCAACATGTTGTGTGCTGCCGCAGGGGGCAAAGACTCATGCCAGGTAAGACATCTACTGTAGGACACCTGTTCACAGTTGCACGCTGTATAGTGTCAGAGATTTAAAAAATATGGTTTTCCATATAGGGAGATTCTGGAGGTCCAATGGTCTTTCAGAACGCCACCCTGTGGGTTCAGTCAGGGATTGTGAGTTTTGGTCATAAGTGCGCTGTTGCCGGCTATCCTGGTGTGTACGCCAGGGTGTCCCAATACCAGTCTTGGATCAGCTCTTACATAAGCAGTGATCAGCTTGGATTTGTCTATGTTAACTCTACTGGATCCAGTTCATCTTACACTCTTTTGTCTTCTGTTTCTCACACATTCTTCATCATCTCCCTCATCTTCTCCCTTTATCTCTTTGTTTAAAAACTCTACAATAAGGGTAAAATAATGATAATGTTTGCTGCTTGCACTCCTAAATCATTGAAGGTTTTGATTTTGTCATTTCTGATCAACGTTTGTTTAAAGATACTAAAACCGATTCATTTTCACAAAATACCTCTATAATAGAAAACGTGAGACTGTCACTTTTTTCATTAACACAATATCTTAAATAATACTTTGGTTTTGTTAATATGAATTTTTATTTATTATTATTTTGTTTGATTACAATTATGATTGAAATTATTAAGAGCTTTAGTAGGCAGTACTACAACAAAAATCCAAATGTTAAGTAGTCACGTATGCACTTACATATTTGCCAGCCTTGCCAGATAAGATGATGTGAAATTTAACAGTAATGTGTACAGTTAATGTGATAAAATTAAATTCTACCTTGAAATTCTGTGGTGAAACCTAACTGCAATTAAGTTGTACTGTGAATTAACATTGTATAATTATCTGTCGGACAGAATAAATTATGTGACATCTACTGCATTACTCTTTGCAGACTCTGCTCTTTTGCACCCCGTCTGCTGAATCAGTCCTTTCTAACACAAGTACAGAATGTACGGGGATCTTTGAGTACAATAATAAACATTTCTGTTTTGGGACTTAACAAAGCCCAAAATAACCTTAAAACAGATTTCAGATGTGATGGTACATATTTATATAAAGTGTTGAGAACATAGTTACTTGATTAGTTCCCTTTTGAATAAGGCCATTTGAGGGGGAAACTACACGTATTACGTTAGTTCCAAAATGAAATCCATCAAAGCAGTACATGCAAGATGAACTATATACCTTATAGCCAGTGCTGGGAGTAATGCGTTACAAAAGTAATGAATTACAGTAACGCATTACTTTTTGCTGTAACGCAGTAGTGTAAGGCATTACTAATCAATTTTCAGTAATATTTTACCCAGTGCCGGCTGGATCACCGGACTGGTCGCCGGCTGGATCACCGGACTGGTCGCCGGCTGGATCACCGGACTGGTCGCCGGCTGGATCACCGGACTGGTAGCTTTAGTAGGCAGTACTACAACAAAAATCCAAATGTTAAGTAGTCACGTATGCACTTACATATTTGCCAGCCTTGCCAGATAAGATGATGTGAAATTTAACAGTAATGTGTACAGTTAATGTGATAAAATTAAATTCTACCTTGAAATTCTGTGGTGAAACCTAACTGCAATTAAGTTGTACTGTGAATTAACATTGTATAATTATCTGTCGGACAGAATAAATTATGTGACATCTACTGCATTACTCTTTGCAGACTCTGCTCTTTTGCACCCCGTCTGCTGAATCAGTCCTTTCTAACACAAGTACAGAATGTACGGGGATCTTTGAGTACAATAATAAACATTTCTGTTTTGGGACTTAACAAAGCCCAAAATAACCTTAAAACAGATTTCAGATGTGATGGTACATATTTATATAAAGTGTTGAGAACATAGTTACTTGATTAGTTCCCTTTTGAATAAGGCCATTTGAGGGGGAAACTACACGTATTACGTTAGTTCCAAAATGAAATCCATCAAAGCAGTACATGCAAGATGAACTATATACCTTATAGCCAGTGCTGGGAGTAATGCGTTACAAAAGTAATGAATTACAGTAACGCATTACTTTTTGCTGTAACGCAGTAGTGTAAGGCATTACTAATCAATTTTCAGTAATATTTTACCCAGTACATGTTCAGTAAGGCTTGCGTTACAACAAACTTTTCGCCCGCGAGACATTAACAAATAAAAAAAGAAGTTCTATTTCCTGTTCGTGAATAGACGCGTGTGGTGTCATTCATCTCCCTCTGGCTGGTGGAACTTTGTATTTTGTATTGTAACGCGGCATGATTTCAGCCTCTGAGCTCGAGGTCCGAGGCTATTGGCCCCGCCCGGTTCGCTGTAAACCCTAGCGCCAGTGTTGCCAGGATCGCGGGTTTTCCCCCCACAATTGGGTTATTTTGAAAATGCAGTTGCGGGAAAAAATTATGGAGTTGCGGGTTTTTGGGCTACTTTCATAATGTACTGCGGCCGCCAAAATGTTTATTTATATTCTAAGGATAAATGTTAGTTGATGAGATTCTTAATGTGTATTCATACTCAGATGAATACCTGGCAACTCCAGGACCGGGACCAGTTCTCGAAAGTGTGGTGAACGAGCGTCTGACAGGCAGGCTACAGTACAGGGAGGGACGCGGGAGCTCAGCTCAGCCAAAGAGGAAAATATAGCGGTGGTGTTAGACAATGCATCCGAATTATGCTTTTACCAGTATGTTTCGTAAGGTGCATGTCACGTTGCACAATGAAAGAAATCACGCAGTTGATCCTTTGTAGTGTAGCTGAAGGGGTGCTTCAAGGTGTAATTCCATTTTTACACTTGAAGTGCAAAAAACCCTCCAAATTATCTTGACCCCTCCCCCAATAACCCCATCTGAGGGGCGAAGACGAAGAGGCCATTTTCTTCGTGCAAGGTGAGTTAAGGTTATTTTCGTCCTCTTTATAAAATTAATTATATGTAAAAATATATAAACGAAGTCAAATATGTCGTGTAATTACTAGTGGTGGCGAGATGAAGCCGCATGAAGCATTGAACCTTTTCAGCCAAGTGGTTCACAAAAGGGTTCATTTCTCGAGGCTTCGTTTGCAATTTGCAATTCACAATACCACCTGGTGGCCAAAGAGTGTAAAACAAGCAGACACATTACAGATGTGCCAACTGCTCGCATGCTTGTCATCAAGTGCGCACTCTGCAGAGCATGCAGTTAATTTCGCCTGAAATGGTACCCTCCTTGTGAAAACCCAGCTAAAGTCACTTTCGTGATTTACTACATATTGTTAAGACCACTATGTGAAAATGCCATGTAAAAAATGTAAATGATTGAAATCAAACTTTGATGCTTGTCATCTTATAATTGGATTATGAGATATATCAATCTTTGTGGTCACCTTTATAGAGATTGTCAGGATATGGCAGAAGAACCCAATAGCAGGCAGGCAGTGAAGGGGTTAACAGATATATTTATTAAATAATAGACAAAACAGAAACAAAACACCCACAATGGGGAAAACGGAACTCAGAAATATATATATAAAACAAAAGACTTCCCACGAGGGGGCAAAACGAAAACAAGACAAATAACTAAACTCAAAGACACGACCAAACGTCTTAAATCATAAAAGGCACAAAACTCACAAAACACGAACAGGAACAGGAACAGGAACACGGGCAAGAGCACGATACAGAAACACACAGTACAGGCACCAAACACATACAATGCACGAGCACAAGACAAAGAAACAAGAGGGTATTTATAGGAAACACAAACGAGGGATAACGACATGGGGCAGGTGTGAGACATTAAACACTCAGGGAAAGATTACGAGGAAACGAGATGGCGGGAACAGAGACGAGACACTGGAAAAACACATGAGAGGCATAAACATCTCATGGTCTTCCCACATAAAACCCAAGAACTCTGTCCCGATCCCACCACACGACTAGAATTTCATAAACAAGACGGTGGGACCGTGACAGAGATGAAACCATGGTTTCACTACAGCTAACGCCAAAAAAACATGGTTACTTTAGTAAAACCATGATTTTGCCAATACTATTCAATAGTTTAAAAAAAAAGCAGTGCTATATTGTTAATTCTCAGCTGTAGGGTGTTGTTAGGCACGATATTAAGTAAAATCACCAAACTCAACCAAGATTAATTTGAGGTTTTTAAAATCCTTTGTCTACAGAATTGACCCAGGCCCCTTCAGTGTCACGTCAAGAAAGCTCAGTTGAGATTGCAAGCTGTGAATCTGATGACACCGTTCTTCTAAGTGATGACAGTCCTACAAGAAAACGGAGAGCTGAAGATGAAGCTGGAATTGTGAGTGTGTCTCTGTGCGTTGCATATTATTCTAAAAACAGGGCACACATCACACGATGTCATTGTGTTAATACATAAAAATGAAATGCAAGTTAACACCCAAGAAGCAGATGCAGTACCACTGTGTGTGTGGTTGTTGTTCATTACGCAATATAACTGTTTGCAGCTTGTCCAGAAAATCCTGCAAAGTAAACCTGGTGGGGATGCAATCATCAGAGAATACCACAAAACCAAAAGCCTGTCTGACAGCACCAGGAGAAAGATGATCAATATTCTTACTGCAGATATGACTGAAAAGCACAGGTGAGACATTTTTGGTATTCTTGATTCAGTGGTTATGATTGCCAAAGTACAAAAAGAGACCATTTATTTATAAAAAATTCCAATGCCAGGTAATTTATTATTATTTGCCAGTGAAAATCAGGTAAAATCATTAATCAAAATATGTGGGAATGTGTTTATCAAAGAAACGTGCTAAAATTAATATTTTATATTTTACTAATATTATTTTGACAGCACATCTCCACCCAAACGCATAAGAGAAATGTATGCCCGAGGAATTATCGCCCTGTTTCCATATCTTCGGGATCCATACGCGAAGCATGGATATGCAAGTAAATATGTTGTTAAATTTGTTAGTCACCTGTTTTACTGAAAACCTCTTTGTTTTTTTAGGAACATTATTATGACCCTCAGAGCGGACAGGGGTATTTGTCATGGAAAATTAAGAACATTCAAAGGAACAGTGCACCCTCAGAGACCCGTAGATGTGTCTCCCAGTCATTAAGTGGTGGCCCATCCGCACAGAGAGAAGCTTCATCCAGCACAGAGGTTATCCTGACAGAAGAACAGTGTAGGGAAGCTGTTTCTTTAATGAAGCATACTTCAGAGGTGGACACAGTAAAGGTCAAAATGAGAGAGACGTTTCAGTATCGTCGCAAGATGATTCATGACCCGAGCAGTTGCGCTGACGTGCTGACTCAATTTCCACGCTATTTGGACATTAAAGGCCTGGTAAGACAATGTATTAATTAAGTGATAATAAGAACATATATTTTTTGTGTGAATTAAGGTCAATAAACTACATCTTGTTGAGCTCTATTAAATGCAGAACATTCATTTTAAAGTACTTTCTGCTATGGGGTTTTTTACAGATTGAACTGGATTTTGTTTTGATTTTTGGTGAGAAGACATCTGCCAAGTTTTTTCTACATTTATGCAGAAAGTCATTCAACAAAGCAAAGGGCTTCACTTCTCCCAAGACCTTCAGGACCTGATTGATTCTGCAGAATCAGCTGTGGGGAATAAATCAGATGTGGACGGTAAGACTGTTCATAACAAGTTGATAACGAGACCATGTAGTCATGTCCATGTATTTTTTGCTTAAAATGCCATGTCTTTCAGTATGGGGTAGCGGTCTTTCGATTCTTCTCTTACTGCATTTGATTCCACCATCACCACAAGGACGCAAGAGACCCGGAAAAATGTCTTGTACAACAATAACAAGTGTAATGCTATACACTCGGAAGTGTCATTTTTAACACCTAATGGTGCTGTATTAACACTGCCAATTCTACACTACGAACAGTGTTCTTTTTACTCTTGATAGAGTGGGACCATATGTGCTCCTAAGAAGTGTTAAAATCAACTCTTTAAGTGTTAATTTGACACCGCCTTTTTTACTGTGCTCCTGAATCCCCCAAAACATCTTTTGAGTTCAACAGAACAAAAAATATACAATACCCAGGAAACCATTCAGATAACCATTCAGATAAGTAAATATAGCAATAGAAAAATCTTTTGGCAGTTGTTAACTTTGATTTGACACCGGAAAATAATTGGGCTAGTTTTCATTCCTTTTGGGCGGGTTTTGAGGGGTCATTGGGCTGCTTTCAGGAAGCTAGTTAGCAAGATCCCTGTGACCATCTGTAAAGCTAACGTTTACATGATGACTAGCTAGAATTCTATATAATCTAGTTCAGAGATGGGATGGGACTATTTTGTATTTAAATACCTTTGAAAAAAATGTAATGTATTTTATATTTAAATGTGTTTAATCTTAGTATTTTTGTATTTTCAAACTGAAATACTTTTTGCCAATCAACCTCCTTATTAGACTGCGTGGATGGGCAGTGTTTCAAATGCATCCATTTGAAATACAAAATACTATTATTTTGCAATAGTATTTTGTATTTAAATGCATTTAATCTTAGTATTTTTTTGTATTTATTTGTGTATAGCCTAGTTAATTCAAGAAATCAGCAGTCTAATAAAGAGGTTGATTGGCAAAAAGTATTTTGTATTTTGAAAATACAAATTCATTTTGTCATTTTAGAATGTTAAGTTCTACTTCTGTAGTTATTTTGGTGAAAGTAACTCAAAAGTAATACAGGAGTCATGTAACGTATTACAATTCTGAGACAGTAATGTTGCAAGGTAAGGGATTACTTTTAAATAACAGTAACAAGTAATCTGTAATGTATTACAGTTTGGAAGTAACTTGCACAACACTGCTTATAGCTGTAGTTAGTTCATCCTTAGCAGAGCTGAGAATACAATCAGGTCTCACAGCATTGATATGACAGATAATTTATATTATATAAAAAATGTACTAAATGTTTCTCTGTGATATATAAAATGACACAGTATTTGGAAATTCAAAACAGCGATGCAGTTCTTCAAAGTCCAGAATTGAAGTAAGGATGCCATCTGGTGTTCAAGTAGCGGAGCTGCAGGCACTGCCCTCAAATAAAATAAGCTTAAAAATCAAACCTGTAGAATAGTAAATGCTAGAATTATAAAATACAATACATAGGCTACTTTTTATATCTCATGCATACTTGAATTTTAGTTATTATTAGACATTAAATTGTTACTATTGGATTGTTTGAAGGACAGCATGTGTAACGTTGTCATGACACCTGCACGAGTCCAAAAGCGACTCAATGTTGATCAAAGCTGATGATGATGTCGTGGACAGACACACATGAAAAACAAAGTCAGCAGTGGCCAGAGGATGTGTCAAATGTACATATCCCCCAACAACCTGTAAGTTTTCTTTGTGTTTTAAAGGCTGTGGTTCAACAACGCTTAGATATAGTAGCCTATATGTCATGTTAAAGCAGAATTGATCATAGTTACTTGTGGAAAATTTGCATTTGTGGAATTCTGCTTTCATATTTAGATCTACATATACAATTATGTTGTGTCTGCATTACTGTAATGGTAAATTTAAAAAATTTAATGGTAAAATAAAATAAAAAACAGTTAATGACTTTCTTATGTTATAAAACTAGCCCCATATGAATAGTGCTGCCTACAGTGTGATATTTCATAGTTTTTAGCATATGCTGATATGATTTCAGAGGAAGCCCTTGATGTTTACTACCATTATTACCCCTATGGACCCGGCCTGTGTTACCGAGGCTACCTGTGCTGATCCAGGCTTCACCTCCTCTTCTCCAGAACACCCAAAACCCATCACTTACATTTTGTCATTTAGCAGACGCTTTTATCCAAAGCTACTTACAGAGAGTTCAGGGAGCAATAAAGTGATGTGTCATACAGGAGCATTAACAGGCTCGGATTAAGAATTCAGAGGCCCCTGGGCACAAGTGTTTTATGGGCCCCACATACACATGCACACAATAAAGTTTTTAATTAGCCTATAGGGTACCATGTGTATAAACACCTCTATCTTTTACAGGATTACATTGACAAGTTACAAACTATGATCACAACCTGAAGGACAATATCAACACCTGTACACATCCTCCATCATACAGGATTTACACCTCATGATTGCAACAATGCTTTTCTGGACCAGCTGCAACAATATTAAGACATTTCCCTGCATACTGTAACTCACTGGCATATGCAAGCAGCACACACTACCACACCTCTATCAATTCAGTTCCATAATTCAGATTCTTCCATAATTCACACACAAACATGCAGGATTTACAAAACTGTTCTTAAGAGAAAATATAAGAACTTTCTTAAGATAAATTACAGAAAGTTTTTAAGAATATTCTTAAGTGCAATTTTCAAATATTTTCATCTTTATTTTTCTAAGAATAAATGGGCAGTCTTTGTCAATGATTGTACTTCAAGAGTAATTTGTCTATTTGTTAAACTTATTTGTATAACACAAGCACCTTGCGACTCACGTTCTTATTTAAGATGTAATGTGTTACAGTAAACGGCATTAACGAGTATTATAAGTATAATTCTTTAGCCTATATGTTACGACATCATCATATTTGTGCGTATGTCAACATTTTGCAATGTATGTGGATTATCTAATAATGAAGGCTTAATATTGGTAAAGTAGGGCAGTTACTGATCAACATTATATCAATATAAAATAATTCATAATTGGCAAGGAAGCACCACCAAATAAATGTAAAAAACGCTTACCTTTTAAGATTTAAGACAGCCGCGAGGGTATATCAACTCATATTTACAACAATAAAACCGTTCTCATTGACATAGCCTACTGTGTTTTCAGTTTCTGTTGTCAGTTCATAACGCGACATCGTCTAACAACTCACAATAAAAAGCGGTGATTTCGGCTAAAGTTAAATGTTCTTTCACACAGCCTCGTGGTAACCATGTGCATATTTACGGATGAAATTTGTTCATGTTTATATATCCAAACAGTCGATAACAGTGACAGGTTCTTGGAAACGCTGTTTTGTACTCATTTTATTCACGAGTCACCTGTCGTACGGTGGTGCTTCTTCCTGCCACTCACTGTACAGAGTGACGCCGAGAGAAGGGATCCCTGCGCCGGGAAAGAGAGACCTCGCGCTCGCGGGGCAGAACTATGGGATTCCTTTTGTGCCAATAAGAATGAACGCAAACTTTTAAAAAACGAACAAAAATATACAGTGAGAAAGAAAAAAAACACTTTGATAATGAAAACAATAAACTCAGTTGCAAGAATGTGACATGATTTCTTAACAATTTTCTAAGTTTCGTTTTTGCAAATAATAGTTTTGAATTCGCTGCTAGATTTTTCATTTGCGCTTTCCGAGTTTTCGTTTACGCTTCTCAATTTTTCGTTCGCCTTTCTGGCACAAAGCTCACGTGTGGGCGGGATTTATGGCCACTTTACTCTCATTGGTTAGTGAGATTTGGATTGACAGCTCCCTGACCAGGAAGTCGAAACTGAAGACAGTGCAGCGGATTAGAGAGCAATCTGCTTGCGGTTTTCTGTATAGTATTGTTTTAGTGTTTGTACTTAAATTACTTTCTTATTTTGTTAGTATATTAGCAGGGTTGCCAACTTTCACGCACTTAAAAGTGGGACACGCTTCCAGGCTCTATCACGCCGTAACAACAAGCCAACGTCGACTAAAGACAGGATAGATAACGTTAGCCATATTCACATGCAACTTTACGTGTGTTTAGAGGCCGTCAAGACAGCAGTCTATAATTTATAATTACAATGATATCAGGAAAACGAGATGCCTAGTGAGTTTTGAGGAGATATACAATAAAGTGTTATGCTTCCAGTTCATATTTCTAATTTATACATTATAATCGTGGTGGCATTTTATGTATTGTTTCTATCTTTAAATGTTTGTTTATAGTTTAAGAAGTCTCTCTTCTGCTTTTCTCTAACCTGTTTTATGTAGGTGTGTAAATACATAATGAAATTGATGTTTGCAAGAGGCAGACTAAATGAATAAAACATTCATAAGGCCTCTAATTATGTCACCTTATGAATTTGTTTTGTTGTAGCGTTTAAAAAACATAAATGTCATTTGAATGTATTGGTAGTGTTTTATGAGGTGTACTTTCTGTGAATGTAATGAAAGGGGTATAATACTGTACATTCACCATGAGTTTAAAAAGAAAGATACAGTACTTGACTTATAAGTGGACTTAATTCTTTAAAAGGAGACTGTATGCAAGAGCGACATCGTCATCCTCCTCCTCAGCTGGACACAAGTCACCCTCAGGTACATTTATGTAACCGAGATAATAAAATCGCTAAAAGTTTTAATCTCTGTACAGTAACTATGCAGCAATGTTTTCATTTAGCACGTTAATTTCTCACAACCCAATAATCTGTAACATGTCTTTATTGGATGTTATGATGCAAGTTGTTCGTTCCTTTTTAAGAAAATTATCTTACAGTCCATAAAATAATACCTGACAGAAAGTATAAAGCACACAATGAACGAGCTAAGTAAATTCAGAATTGCTACTGTACAGGAATACAACTTTTAGCGATTTTCTTTATTATCTGAATTACATTCATTTACCTGAGGTTGAGGAGGACTCTTGGATCCACACCGCGCTTGATTTACCAACTTCAAATACCAATTACTAATATACTAACTAAATAAGAAAGTAGTTTTAAGTACAAACAATAAATATAACAGCATGCAGATCGTTCTCTAAGATTCGTTGCACTGTACTGTCTTCAGTATCGACTTCCTTGTCAGGGAGCTGTCAATCACAAACTCACTAGCCAATCAGCGTAAAGCGGCCATAAATCCCGCCCACACGTGAGCTTTGTGCCAGAAAGGCGAAGGAAAAATTGAGAAGCGTAAACGAAAACTCGGAAAGCGCAAATGAAAAATCTAGCAGCGAATTCAAAACTATTATTTGCAAAAACGAAACTTAGAAAATTGTTAAGAAATCATGTCACATTCTTGCAACTGAGTTTATTGTTTTCAATATCAAAGTGTTTTTTTTCTTTCTCATTGTATATTTTTGTTCGTTTTTTAAAAGTTTGCGTTCATTCTTATTGGCACAAAAGGAATCCCATACAGAACTGGCGACATTTTCGCACTGAATGAAAGCTAAGGTTTATCCAAGAAGTGGATAGATTTGTCGCTATGTGCTTCTTCTGAACAAAAGCCGCTAGATGGCTCGTAAAAGTGACTAAATCAAAAGACAGATTTTCTAATTCAGAAACAATGTTTTGTGTGTGCACCTCAATGTGCGCACACAAATGAATTTGGCTTAAACGCTGTTATGTGAAATTTTCTTCCCCTTGCCTGGGCCCCAAGCGCGCATGGGCCCCTGGGCCTGTGCCCATAATGCCCATTGGATAATCCGGCCCTGAGCAATAAGAGAAAGAGAGAGGGTTTGTTTTTTTTCTCCTCATTTGTCTGTCAAGTATTCACAGAAGAGATGGGTTTGAAGTAGTTTTTGAATGTTGTGAGAGATGTGGTTGACCGGACCGAGTTAGGAAGAATGTTGCACCAGGAAGGAGTCGTGAAGGAGAATGAGCAACCTGTGGGGTATTCCAGAAAGCAGGGTTAATTTACCGTCAGCTAAACCCTGAACTCTCGGTTGATTAACCCAAACCATGCTTACTCGGGGTATGTCGGTTCCAAATCACCTGAGAAGAGTTAGTTTAATAACCTCCCGAAAGATACCCCGAGTTAACGCGCGCTCACAGAAACAACATGAAAACATTGTCAATGGATCACAGATTTCACGAGTCACCATGGAAACGGCAGGGAAGCTTAAAGTTTTTGACTGTAAAACAACGTTATAAATTAGAGTTTTTTTTCACAGACTTAAATCTGCGTCAGTGTATAAAGTGCGGGATAAAAATCATCAAATTAAATTATTTAGGTTATGTGTTTATAAAACTATAAACGCTATAAATTAATTCTTTAATTAAAGATATAAATATTTCAAATATATGCACTATTTTTATACTATAATATTTAAAATATATACTCATCATGGCTATCTTTGTTACATAAACTGTAGATTTGTTGAGATGTTTGTAACTGTAATTTTAACGTGTTTACCATAGTATTTGACCAAAATTGTGTTGTGTATATGTATCACATTGGTAATTTTGAAGGCAGTATTAAACCTTTTTTTTGTTCCTTCTCTGTATGTTCCTTAAAAAAATCTACCTTTATTTGGTTTTGTGAAAAGTGACTTTGTATTGTATCTGCTTTATTTTCAACAGTTGCTGATGTAGTCATATTAATGGAGACTCTTTTAATTCTAGAAACTACTACATTGGTCATAATTTTGGGGGGGAAAATGTGCAATGCTTTTCAGTTCACTACACTATGTATGATAATTAATTTACAGCAGAGGATGAAGGTCTGCTGTGACATGAGGTATAGGTTTAAAATGTTAGGCATATACATAATAATCAAGTAGCCTTTATATATCCCTTTCAAATACACTTACATTTAGTTTTTTTGTTTGTTTCTTTTGACTTTGTTTGCTAAAAGAACGTGGCTTTCCAAATGTTAAAAGAGGTGGAACCGGCCTATCCTGAAAGGCTCATTGTAATTTAGAGAAAGGCCTTTCAATACTAAACTGTAGGAGGAGGCTGATGATCAGAAAGACATTTTTATGGAATACAGTCAGTATGAAAAACCTTAAGTCTAAGTTTTTTATGTAAATGGATATAAAATTATAATAAGAATTTAAATATGTGAACAATATGGTCCCATTGGGGGGTCATCTAATAAAACCATGGAAACCTGCCAGCCTGGGAATCGAACTTGCAACCTTTGAAGTTTTAAATCTGGCTCTCTAACCATTAGGCCACAACTATCTTTGACCCAATGCATCAAATATTGCATAATAAGTGGACAAGAGTAATGATATGCAATCCTCGGGAGTTAAAATACTTCAACATCCTTTAACTGTTGGAAATTGTAATGTGTATATTTATCCAGTGATATTTGGAGATGTTTTAATAAACCTAATTCAAAGTATATACAATATTTAATCTAAATAGCCTACATAAAGTTTAACAATAACAGCTTACATTATTTTATTTAAAGATTATTCCATTTTAAAAGGTTAAATAATGAAGTTAATAAAAAATTTGTTGTGAATGCTGAATTGCGATGAGATTGGAAATGTAATTGTAATATTGCTGTAAAATTATAATATATTATATGTAATCCGTGTTTTCACGCCCACTTGACGCTCATCAAAAACGCACACATGCGCAGACAACCCCTAAAGCTTAGTAACATTTCCTTAAAATGAACTAACCCTGGAACATAACCTGCTCCGGAGCAGGTTATCTTCAGAGAGTAAGTTGCTGTGGTTACTTACATACCCTGAAAGTTATCTCCGTTTTTGGAACCGAAAGTTGGGGTTATCCGCTAACTAACCCTTAAACTTACCCGTGTATGTCACATAACCAGCTTTCTGGAATACACCCCTGTACAGAGCCAGTTCTAACAAAACACATGGAGAGGTTAGACAAAGACCAAAACAGATATACAAAATAACATACTTGGGTGACTGTTACAAAAAGTGTAAAGAAATATGTGGGTCACATTTCATCCAAATATTAAATTAACATTAAAAGAAAGCAATTATAATTATATTTCAAAATAAATAAACAAAGCCTATTTAAGGATCATTTAAATGTATCTGCATTGTGACCTTATTTGAGTGACCATATACAATCTGGATCTGTTTCTAGTCAGATGAAGTCAGACTATAATGCAAGAACTTAATTGTTCATTGACAATGGCATTTTTAGTTGTTCCAGTATTACTGGCATACAAACTTGTTGTTAGGCAGTGACGCAGTGTCAAACTTTTTAGGCTTTTGTTTAAGATGTGTAGACTATTAAAGAAAAAACAATAGGTGCAGATGTCTATTAATTAAATGGCATGAAATGTTTTACAAGAATTATATATATATGTATTGGTAAAGGTGAACCGGCATGTTCTAAGAATACTGACAGCAGGCTGGAATGAAAGAACAAGGTGTGTCAGATATAAACTTTGTGGTGTAGTGAGGGCACAAGAAATCCTAATGAGACGACAGATCTTGCGGCATGTCATTAAAACCTTCTCAGAAAGAAAAAAACATTATGATGACATGTCAGATAAATCTACACGTTGCTGGGGCAATACTTCTTAACATAGCAGGTGAGTTAACTTGATTTAACATGCTGCACATTGTCGTTGGGTCATTTTGGTTTTTATGGTTATGGAAACTCTCTCAAGAACAACGATGCTTAATAAATCTTATGTTTACTGTTTTTTAATTTAAAGCAAGTTTCTTTGTAACACATACAAATGAAAAACTTACTGCATTTAAAAGATAAAAGTCTAAAAAAAGGTTTAAAGTAGGCTATTACAAGTAATTATGAGAATTAAAATAAGTAATTTTCTCATTCTTAAAATAATTGATCAATCAATCAATGTCTCATACTGCAGATTATAATATTAAAGTCCTAAAGTAAAAGTATATCAAGTTAAAGTTAAAAGTGCTAAAATAAGACATTTTGAAAATTACTAATCTGAATTTAAGAAATCAGAATATTTAACATGTATTGGCTGTAATTCAGTGCTGTTACCACCTAAAACGTTAAAACATTCAACACCCAAGGGCACCCCAATCCTGAATATCTGATTACATCCCTTCTATGATCCCTAAACACACACACACACACCTCATGTGAAGATATGATTTAAACTACACTAACCAGTTCATCAGCCTTGTTAATCTTTGCATTTACTTTGCTCTGTTGCGTTTAGAAAACTGTGAATAAATTGCAAAAAACGTTAATATACAAATTAAAAAATTAAAAAAACACAAAAAAATGTAATGTTTAATTTAAACTCTGTTTACCAACTCTAAATTTGTTGTTTTGTTCTCTTAAAACAGGCTGTATCTGTCAATCAGACGGTATGTTGCTACACCTTTTTATGACCATAAAAAAATCACACTGTAAATGGTTTACATACACTGTACACTGTTTTCAAATCGAAAGAAATGCTGTTTAGTTTTACCTGAATTTCAAAAATGAAAGTATGTGTAGTAGTGAAACAACATACAGTATTTAACCAGGAATGTGTACTAAGAAGTTTTACGTTCTAATTTTAACAAGAAAATCTCACATCTTTTCTTTCGTCAGTGTGTGGCCAAGCAGCTCTCAACACTAAGATTGTTGGAGGCGATGATGTGACAGCAGGGTCTTGGCCCTGGCAAGTCAGTATTCAGAGACTCAGTACTAGAAGTCATTTCTGTGGTGGCAGTATCATCAATAAAGACTGGGTTTTATCTGCAGCTCACTGCTTTCAGAGGTATGAAAGCCTAAAAATGGAATGCATGGTACATTCTTTCATTGTTTACTGACCTGTACACTGTTAGAATTTTTTTATTTTACAGGTAATGAGCTGTATTTTTTTAACAGACTTTTTCCTTTTTGTTGTTACGTCTAAAACACATGACTTGAAGACTTAAAGTAATATAGGGCACATACTGTACGTAAAGCATATACACCACTTTCTCACAGTTTTGAAGCTTAAAAGCCTCACCTATTGTGTCTCATACAGTCCTCATTCTTTCTAGTTTCTCTTTCTGTTTTAACAATTCATCAGTCATGACAGAATTTTCAGCATTGGACTATTCCTCTACTCCAACTTATATTGTGATAATATATTGTACAGTGTATATATACATATATATATATAGTCATATATTGTGACTGATGAATAATAATGAATACAGACTTTTTCTATTTTCAGCAACCCTGCATCTAATATTATAGTCTCTTTGGGACGTCAGACATTATCAAGCATGAACTCAAATGAGATATCTAGAACAATACACCAAGTCATCAGTCATCCTAACTACAACTCAAAAATCCAAAACAATGACATAGCTCTGTTAAAGCTCTCTTCTTCTGTGCCGTTTACCAATTACATACGACCCATCTGTCTGGCGGCTGCCGGTAGCACATTTGATGCGAGTACTAAGAGCTGGATAACAGGATGGGGAAAACTTCATTACGGAGGTGAGCGACATCCAAGATACTAAGGTTCTAAGATTCAAAAACATGTAGTGTCACAGAGCTTCATGAGAGACAACAATTTATATGCCATAGACACCCAGCTTCCAAACACACTGCAGGAGGTGCAGATACCGATTGTGAGCAACGCTGACTGTAGCAAAGCTTATGGAGGTTTCATTACAAGCAACATGATTTGTGCTGGTCTTACCGCAGGGGGCAAAGACTCATGCCAGGTAAGACATCTGCTGTAAGACTCTACCTTAAAGTGCTCACTGTATGGCAAAAATATAAATGTTAAGTGGTTCTCTATGCAGGGAGATTCTGGAGGTCCGATGGTGTTTAACAACGGCACCCTGTGGATTCAGTCAGGGGTTGTGAGTTTTGGTCAAGACTGTGCTCTACCCGGCTATCCTGGTGTGTACGCTAGGGTTTCTCAGTACCAGTCTTGGATCAACTCTCACATAAACAGTAATCAGCCTGGATTTGTCTATGTTAACTCTACTGGATCCAATAGTTCATCTTGCACTTTGTTTTCTGTTTCTCACACATTTTTCATCATCTCCCTCATCTTCTTCCTTCTTCTCTTTGTTTAAAAAAACTGTACAATAAGCGTATACAGATGATATAGGGCACTCCTAAATCAGTTAAGGTTTTTATTTATTCACATTTAGTTTTAAAGATACTAAAAGAGAAAACAACCAGGATTTTGTAATGTACAGGCGAAAATGTAAATGGTTCGCTTTGATGAATAAATGACAAATTGTAAAGCGACTGCGGTTGATCTAAATCCAGATTTGAGGTAAGGATGCCACCTGGTGCTCAATTTGTGGGGATGCAGGCACTTTTGCCATAAAAATACAATACACTGTAAAACTTTTCTGTAGTTACTGTAGATTTAATTAGTTAAAACTTTCCTATTTTTTTTATAAAACTTTAAACACTTTGACTTTTGAGATTCAAAATGAGCAAGAAGAGACTGATCTCAAAATACTGGCATTAGCACAGCAATACTGCAAAAAATGACTGGCATATTCAAGCACACACTACACCTCAACCTTTTAATTCAGTTCTATCAGATTCTTCCATAATTAAACACAAACATGCCAGATTCACAAAACTGTTCTTAAGAGAAAATATAAGAACTTTCTTCAGATAAATTACAGAAAGTTCTTAAAAATATTCTTAAATGCAATTCTAAAATACTGTATTTCCATCTTCATTTTTTCAAAGACTAAACGGGCAGGGCAGTCTTTGTCAATGATTATACTACAAGAGTAATTTGTCCATTTGTTAAACTTTATTTGTGTAACAAGCACCTCGCGACTCGCATTATTATGTAAGCGTGTAATGTGTTACAGTAAACGACATTAACAAGTATTATAAGTATACTTCTTTAGCCTATATATTATGACATCATCATATATATTTTTGTAACATTTTGCAATGTATGTAAAAGCACTGTGGATTATCTAATAATGAAGGCTAAATATTGGTAACTTAAGGCAGTTACTGATCAACATTATATCAATATAAAATAATTCACAAAAGTGATGGAAACGCCAAATTTCGAATTAAAAATGATGGTCATTCTTAAACGCCTGAGCAAAGTCGTCAAGTATTTCTGTAATTGCCTCTTAGAACTATCACGACTATGTTTCCCGAACAGCAGACATCCACAAAAGCACCGCATT
The DNA here is from genome assembly GCF_024868665.1 of Triplophysa rosa. Classification (NCBI taxonomy): domain Eukaryota; kingdom Metazoa; phylum Chordata; class Actinopteri; order Cypriniformes; family Nemacheilidae; genus Triplophysa; species Triplophysa rosa. The sequence continues at coordinate 7,708,713 of NC_079900.1, read as the reverse complement.
TATTGAGTTTTCTAATCGTCTGTTTGCGCAAGTATTATTATATTTGAAAACTATTATATTCAGTGGCTTCTCTTACTTTTCTTACTGATATTTAGTGCCAGTTTATTAGGAAGTGACGGTTGACTAGTCGGATGGAAACGGTGCTTATTCGCAAATGTTTTATGCGATATTCCAATTTTGCGCATAAGCTAAATTGGCAACTTTGGATGGAAACCCGGCTAGTGACAGGTTGTTGGAAACGCTGTTTTGTACTAATTTTATTCGCAAGTTACCTGTCGTACGGTGCTGCTGCTTCCTGCCGGGAAAGAGAGACCTCGCGCTCGCGGGGCAGCACTGGCGACATTTTCCCACTGAATGAAAGCTAAGGTTTATCCAAGAAATCTCTAGATTTGTCGCTATGTGCTTCTTCTAAACAAAAGCCGCTGGAGGGCTCGTAAAAGTGATTAAATCAAAAGACAGACTTCCTAATTTAGAAACACTGTTTTGTGTGTGCACCTCCATGTGCGCGGGAGAGAGAAGCGCACCGCAGAATGAATATGGCGTAAACGCTGTTATGTGAAAATGTTTTCCCTTGCCTGGGCCCCTGGGCCTGTGCCCATAATGCCCATTGGATAATCCGGCCCTGGGCACCACCCAATCCAAATCTTACGTGTTACTTAAGGGAAGGATGGGTTTAGTCATACACTGTAAAAAATGACACGGCTATTTACTTAAAAAAAATTAAGGTAACAGTATTACACAAAATATTTTTAAGTACTTTAAAGCATATTTTTAACGGAATATTCCACAAATAAATCAAATAAAATTACATGATAAACTTTAAAAAATCAAGAAGAAATACTAATTTGAGCATTGGAGATAGCTTCTTGATCTTTTTTAACTTCAGTTTAACATCTATTATTGTTTATAACATATATGATGTACAAGTAAGCTGAGAGTTGACTCAGTACTGACATTAGCAGCATTACTGTTCACTGAGTGAATAAAAAACAAACAGTTTGAGCTCTCCCACAACCTAAGCAAAAGCACCACTCTTCTGAAAGATGGTAACCACGAAACTCAGAAATACAAACAGAATATCTTCTAAATCTTAAAGACAACTGAACAATAAACACTATCAAGTCTTTCATTTTATTCTATAGCACATAAAATAGCACTTTTTCACAAAAATGACTCTCCTAATGCTGTCGCATGCAGAGCATGCTGGGAACTCTAAAATGCACTGCTCAGTTAGGGAAATTAACTTAAATAATTCATGTAGTTCCACCACAAAATAATTAAATAAAGATCCTTTATACAATTTTAAGTGGGTTGAACATGATAAATTTAAGTTGAATTCACTCAATTATTTGTGCATTTAGAATTCCAAGATATTTCTATCATTTTAACTTAAATTTTGGTTAAAAAAACAAGGACACAATTGTATTAAGTCAAGTTTACTCAATTAATTTCATGAAATCTACTATGACACAGAATCATTTTTTACAGTGTATAGAGACACTATTAACTGTGCAACAATATCTCTATAAACCAGTGCTTCAGTAAATGAATCAGGTAATAAATAGCTAATTACTTGAAGGATGAATACACGTCTTGTGTTACCATGTTGTCCCATTAAATAGATATGCTTTAAGAAAAGAGTTTGTGATGTAATCCTTACCTCAAATACACATAATGCACGCAACGTGGATCTATCAACAGTGTTGCTCAAAACTTTTGACCTGTTTTACTACAACATTCCACGTGGGATTAATTCACACCGTTATTTGAGGATGTGACCACAACGTTTCTGGGACTTTTTGAACAAGATCCAAAAAAATGGAACTTTACCAAGACGTCCTCAGAACATGGTCACAAAGTAATGTCACGCTGAACAAAGGAAGACTAACTGGAGATGTCTTCAGGACGTACTGTGTTTGCAGGGAAGTCACAATTATTCGTAACAATTATTCAATGAGTGAAGCACAAAGAGAATGTATGATAAATTGCATGACCATTAATGGAACAACCAAACAACCACACTTCATAATCGTTTATGTGTTTTTTACAACCACAGATGTTTTGACCTAACAACTTACATATTTATTGTTCATGCAACACAAAAATATAAATAATATGTAAAACTCAAGAGTATGCATAGTGAGTGGGTTTTCTTGTTATTTTGATTCAAAATGCCCTCAAGTTGAATTTACCTAAAAGATTCTGCATATATATTTTAAGTAAACCCCACCCATTGTAAACGCATTGTTTCAATATGTTCCAATACACACATGACTTTGTTTGAATGTTTAAATATGGTTTCACGCTATGACTGTCACGATTATAATGTGTGGTTGTTTGACACGGTTATGTCACGATTATGAAGTGTGGTTGTTTGACACGGTTATGTCACGTAAAACAACATAAAATTAATAAAACAAAACACACATTCATTTCAAATAATTACTAAATAAATGTGTTTAGTTTTCTTAAATCATGTACATAGTCTACTCAGGAGAGGCCAAAACACTGATCTGATAACTGTTGTTATGACAAAAACAACAACAACAACAACAGAATGTCAGCAAACGGTACAGTAATGCTTTTTAATAATAATAACCAAATAATTTTACATGCTGCAGTGCATGCTGGGATCCTTTTTAAACCACTATGTGCTTATGATTCTGCGCACATTAACTAACAAACTTGGAGCGGTTACATCTCTCAAGCTTTAAAAGCTTTAAAACCTAAAAATTCACTAACCATTTTTTATGTTATATCAAGTTTTGCATCTTAAAATATGAGTAAGTTGTATGTTTTACAGTGTAGGAGCTGCTTATCGTAAAACAAAATGAATGAGGGAGAGGGTAATAGATGATGCGTCGGGTCTGCATTTAAGTGTTAATCCTGTGTTTGTGGTCACAGTCCCTTCATGTCTAATACAACTGACCAATAGCTTACATCTTGAAAAGTTTCCTAAAAGTTTGGACGTAATACAGCACACATTACAGATGTGGTCCAAAATGCAAAATTGATGTCATGTTTAATCATGTTAGTGCATTGTTTAAGCAGCAACATTAGGACTTTCAGCCCTTTCTGAAAACAACAGCTGACTGGTTTTACTTGTTTTGGCTATTGCAGAAGGCTGGTTTTAGATGGTTTTTGGCCACTTTTTAAACTGTTTAAGGTGGTCTTAGCTTATCAGGCTGGTAGATCAGATGATTCCACCAACTAAAGCAACACGAAATCAACATGAAACAAGTAACATACAGTTAATAAAATAATTGAAAAACCCAATGTACAAAGAAATTTCCTTTGTTTTTCTATTTAACTATAATAAAAAAGATTAACCTAAAATAATTATGCAGTTTAATACAAGAACATTTGAATTGAATTCACTCAAAGAAGCATGGCTATGTCCTATGTGTTAAATATAAACAAATAAACTGGTGTAAACTCTCTGAGGGTCTGTATTTTATATCAAAATGAATTACTGGCTGCTAAAACGCACTTCATACATTAACACTTATCCGAATGATCTTTATTCCACTAAACTTTAAAATAGCTTATTTAAAAGGACATTAAAATGGCACCAGCTGAGAGAAAGTAAAGTAAACCAATAAAAATACACTCATCATAAGTAAACAATGCCAGTGGCAAATAAGGGACAAATACTTACTTTGTTTCAGGTTTCCAAATATTAATACAAGAACACTGAGATCCTGGAAGTCACGATATATAAGGGTCAGACACAGCTGTGTGTAAACGCTCATCTCAGCTTTACATCACTGTAGAGGTACTGTATGTTTCATCTCTTTTGATTTACTTTGAATTGTAATAATAAGACTGCTGGGGGGGATTGATTCAATGAATTCATATTATATAACAATGCAGAAATGTTCTTATTCTTCTCAAGATGAGGGCTATTTTCTTTTTGAATTTTTTTTCTGTTTAGGCTAAAGTTTAACCAAGACATTGTCTTGACAGGTTTCATCTCAAATCAACAGAATGATGAAGGTTCTTCTACTGGCACTGGTTCTCGCACTGGTGTTGACTGATGGTGAGTCTGAAGCTGCTGATGTTTTAGTTTTACATACAAGAACTCAAGTGTATTAACACAACCATCGTTATGTTTCTTATGTTTACAATGATTTATTGTGCTCCAGGATCTGCTTTGAAATGTTACAAGTGTTTGGGTTGGAAATGTGAAGTGACCGAACAGACGTGTGATCCTGACAAAGATGCCTGTGTCTCCTTTACATCCGACACCATTCCTTGTGAGTTTATCCATCACTGGGTATCATGTGTATCTACAATGAATTATACTTTTAAAAAAGCACACACATATAGCTGTCGTTCAGGTAACTTCGAAGAGTTAGTAAACATACTCACAACTTACTTTTATTTTGGTTTGACTAAGAAAACATTTATCATATATGTACTTGGATGCTCTAAGCATATATGACATGTAAACTCACATATCACGAGAACTATAGATGTAACCAAAGACATGAACCACTGTTTTATTGCTTCTTGCACATGCAGTATAGGATCATTTTTAAATCATGTAGGTGTAAACACAAGTCAAGAATGATAAAGGCACAGTTTGATTTATGTTCTCTCCTGTTCCTCTAGTTCCTCCCTTGTTGGGGTGCATCACCATGTCACAGTGTGAGAATCTGCCTTGGTCCAACCCTGATATTAACGGATGCTGTACGGCAGACCTGTGCAATGCACCTGTCGAACCAGATACCAAGTCTCCGTGAGGGGCATGGCAGCAATCTCAGCAACGACAATAAAGCACTTTGGGTGTACAGTGGAAAAGTGCTATATAAATGCTACATTCATTTATCTATGGGGTCTTTTATTTCATTAAGGCACACCTTTACATGAATAGATACATGTGTTCTTTCTTTTCTCCTTTAAACACTTCATACTGTTTAACCTAAATCTTCCAATAAATGCAACGCAAAATAAACAAAGTTGTCTCTGTTGTAATTCTGCACATTTCAATCGTGTTGTCCTCGTAATGGAATAAATCCAACTATCCATTCTCTCTGCCCCATATCCAAACGTCACAGGAAGAGCTGGAGTCTAGTAAATTACTTGTTGCAGTTTTTACTTTATGAAAAAAGACTCCTCATCAAAAGATTGAGTACAAGTATGAACCAAATACATGTAGACTTTTCTTGGAGTATACAATAAATACAGTATAACTTAAAGTGTATTCTTAAGAAGTGCTTGTGTTAGTTCTTGTTGACAGTTATTTCCTACTTCTGGAGAATAAACCGATTAAATGAATGTTTTTCCTTTTAAATATATTAAAAACTCCATTGAACGTAATAAACAAATAAACGCGCCAAACTGTTGTTTTGTTGAATGAATACGACAAACATGACCAATGAGGTGAAAATGAACCATTTTACAAAAGAATCCATAAAGCCACATGTGTAATATAAGCTAAGGTTTATGACGAATGTCCACGCCAGTACGGTCCGGCCACAATGTAAAAAACAACCTATAGAATCTACTCAATAAAGTCGAGATAACAATTTGCACTCACTTTAATGGAGTATATTCTACCCCATATTTTTGAGTAAAGAGCACCTAAATTTATAAACAATAACAAACTAAATTAAATAGGTAAATTTTACCTAATATATTATACAAGAAATTACTTAATAATTTGGATAATTTTTACCCTTTGACAGCAGGTATTGTTTATGATCCACAAAATACAAAAATACTAAGATTAGGGTAAGGGTTATATTTATTGCTATATTTACTTATCTGCATGGTTTTCTAGGTATTGTATATATTTTTTGTTCTGTTGAACTCAGTTGAACAGATTTTGGGAGATTTAGGAAAGCAAACAATTCTGGGTCACTTTTGACTACCATTATATTTTGTCCTGCTATGGTAGTCAATGATGCCAAAGAATTTTCAGTTGCTAACATTCTACTAAATATCTTTGTGTTCAACCGAAAAAAGAAATTTATACAGGTTTGGAACAACTAGAGGGTGAGTAATTCATAACAGAATATTCATTTTTGGGTGGAGTAAAAAAGATCCCATGCGTGCTCAAGGCCACACACAGAAATGGACGAGAAACGTGTTTTCTCTTCGTAAGACATGCAAAAACTTGCTTAAGAAATAAGCATGGTTAAATTTATTGCATATGTATAATGTGTAAAAGCACCTCAATGTTTTAGTTGTTCTAGACTGCGTATAGCGCTGCTCAAACGTGATATTTGGCAGCCGGAAGAATCAACTGCGCGATTTCTTTCATTGTGCAACGTGACATGCACCTTATGAAACATATTGATAAAAACATAATTCGGATGCATTGTCTAATACCACCGCTATACTTTCCTCTTTGGTTGAGCTGAGCTCCCGCGTCCCTCCCTGTACTGTAGCCTGCCTGTCAGATGTTAATTGATTAGATTCTCAATGTGTATTCATACTCGGATGAATACCTGGCAAATCCAGGACCGGACCCATTCTCAAAAGTGTGGGGAACGAGCGTCTGGCGGCCGCAGTACATTAGGAAAGTAGCCCAAAATTAAAAACTAGTTCTGCCGGGAAGACTCAATCTTACGTCACTTACTACGTATAGACCTAACCAATCATCACCTAACCAATCATCACCTAACACTTGGATTATAAAAGATCGCCACTTACCCTTTGTTTGCGTTCGCAGTTGAAGCAGCCGATATTCGCCCCCATCCTCCCCACCACCACCAGGATGGTCCCTGTCCATTAACCCCAGGGGGGTTGGCTGCGCCCCTGCCTTCATCATCAGGCAGGAAGTGCAGGAATTCTTGACCCTCTGGATGCGAGCTATGGACGGGGCCTACGCCAAAGAACTATATATTTTACCATATTCGCACCTTGTCGCTGATCAGTTGTCTAATAAATGTTCATTATCAAGTTTGCTTGCCTCCCGAGACTTTCTGGTAGAACCCGTGGCTCCATCATTTTTCCCAAAACTGCATTTTCAAAATAGCCCAATTGTGCGGGAAAACCGCGACCCTGGTAACACTGGCGCTAGGGCTTCCAGCGAACCGGGCGGGGCCAATAGCCTCAGACCTTTAGCTCAAAGGCTGAAATCATGCCGCGTTACAATAGAGGGTATGCATTGACATCACTTTCCCACGTGAACACGCCGGGACACGCTCCCTTGAGTGGTAAAACTAAGACAAAATGGCTGCATTCAATAGGAGGAACAAAAACCGGGACTAAAACACGCAATTATTTGCTGAAACTACAAGCAGCTGGACTCGACAGTGATCCTTACGACTACCTTATGACTTACAAAGGAATCAGGTGTTCTTAGACACTCAAATGTTGCACAGAATTGCATTTCCTGATATTGTAACCATTCATTTTGCCCAGTGTTTTACCACTCAAGCAGGCGCGTTCCGGCGTGTTCACGTGGGAAAGTGACGACACGTGCATACCCTCTATATTAAACAGCACGTGAGAACCAAATCCAGTCCTCTTTTGCATCTTCTTGGGAATATTTAAATAGGGAAGTCTTAAAAACGTACAAATTATAAATTTCCATGACGATACAGCACTGGCCCGATCGGGCAAGTGACAGTTCTCTCAACTGGCCCGATCTCCCATCAGGCAGTCCTCCATGTCAAGCCCTTCTCTTTATTAAAAACAGGCTTACATAAAAGAACAGGCTTCTTTTACTGTATTTTAGATCAAATCAATGCAGGCTTGGTGAACAGAAATGACTTTTGAACAGTAGTGTACAGTTGTGGCCAAACGTTTTGAGAAAGACACAAATATGAATTTTCACTAAGTCTACTACATCAGTGATTTTTATGTTTTTGTCAGATGTTACTATGGTATACTGAAGTATAATTACAAGCATTTCATAAGTGTGAAATGCTTTTATTGACAATTACATTAAGTTTACGCAAAGACTCAATATTTGCAGTGTTGACCCTTCTTTTTCAAGACCTCTGCAATTTGCCCAGGCATGCTGTCTATCAACTTCTGGGCCACATCCTCACTGGCAGCCCATTCTTGCATAATCAATGCTTGGAGTTTGCCAGAATTTGTAGATTTTTGATTTGCTTGAGGATTGACCACAAGTTCTCAATGGGATTAAGGTCTGGGGAGTTTCCTGGCCATGGACTCAAAATGTTGATTTTTTGGTCCCCGAGCCACTTAGTTATTACTTTTGCCTTATGACAAGGTGCTCCATCATGCTGGAAAAGGCATTGTTCATCACCAAACTGTTCTTGGATGGTTGGGAGAAGTTGCTCTCTGAGGATGTTTTTGTACCATTCTTTGTTCATGGCTGTGTTCTTAGGCAAATTGTGAGTGAGCCCACTCCCTTGGCTGAGAAGCAACCCCACACATGAATGGTCTCAGGATGCTTTACTGTTGGCATGACACAGGACTGATTGTAGCGATGCCCCAAACAATCGGAAAGGGGATTCATCAGAGAAAATGACTATATCCCAGTCCTCAGCAGTCCAATCCCTGTACCTTTTGCAGAGTATCAGTCTGTCCTTGATGTTTTTCCTAGAGAGAAGTGGCTTCTTTGCTGCCCTTCTTGACACCAGGCCATCCTCAAAAAGTCTTGGCCTCACTGTGCGTGCAGATGCACTCACACCTGCCTGCTGCCATTCCTGAGCAAGCTCTGCACTGGTGGTGCCCCGATCTCGCAGCTGAATCAACTGTAGAAGACGATCCTGGCGCTTGCTGGACTTTTTTGGGCGCCCTGAAGCCTTCTTGACAACAATTGAACCTTCTCCTTGAAGTTTCTGATGAGCCGATAAATGGTTGATGTAGGTGCAATCTTACTAGCAGCAATAGCCTTGCCTGTGAATCCCTTTTTGTGCAAAGCAATGATGACTGCACGTGTTTCCTTGCAGGTAAGCATGGTTAACAGAGGAAGAACATTGATTTCCAGCACCACCCTCCTTTTAAAGCTTCCAGTCTGTTATTCTAATTCAATCAGCATTACAGAGAGATCTCCAGCCTTGTCCTTGTCAACACTCTGACCTTTGTTAACCAGAGAATCACTGACATGATGTCAGCTGGGTTTTTTGTGGCAGGGTTGAAATGGAATGTACATGTTTTTTTGGACTAAGTTCATTTTCATGGCAAAGAGATACTTCACAATAAAATTAAATTCATCTGAACACTCTTTATAACATTCTGGAGTATATGCAATTCGCCATAATAAAAACTGAGGCAGGAGACTTTGTGAAAATGAATATTTGTGTCATTCTCAAAACTTTTGGCAACGGCTGTACGTCCAACAGAATAATTCTAGCATTATTTACCAATGTAGTATTTACTATTTTCTCTAAAAACAACTGGATGATTGACACTTCGTGATAATAATGTTTGTTCCAAAAAACTTGTTTAAATGCAAGAAACTAGTTTATTAGATATTAAAAATATAAATTGTGACAAGACCGGCTGTTAGTCTGTGTTAGTGTTGTGGGGATTTTTCAACGATTTCAGTGCACTTTACATAGTTATGTCCAGTAGGTGGCAAAAACTACACCCATTCAGGCAAAACAGTACGTACCCATTTAGCACTCGTTAAGTTAGAACTTACTGAAATTGAGTACCTACTCATTCGCTGCCTCAGAAATCGCATACTGTGACAGCACATACTAAATTTAAATAAGTGCCTATCGGCCGTCAAAACAGTACGTTCTATATAGTAAGAGTGGGTGTAGTATGAATACATTTCGGACATACTGCGTCCACCATGTTTTATGGTTATGTGACCCATACGCTTTTTGACCTGACTTTTTAACAACAACCTATACGTGAGCGTTTATAAAAAAAACATAATTTAGTCACGAGAAATTCACTTATTGGCACTTACATTAAAAACTGACGTCCACCTTAAAGTTTTCCGCTATATTTATTTGATTTACTTTTGAAATTTGACCGTTGCTCAGCTCCCGTGGCATCATGGGATGGAAAAGTGTCCATCCGATCCACACTCACGAATCTCGGCGGAAGTAGTAGACCATCCGGGTATTTCTCGCCTACTGTTTTTTGCATACTGAGGTTTTGGACATACTATTCACGACTCGTACTCATTTTCGCCTACTATATAGTATGGAAGTAGGCGGTTTCGGACGCAGCTATTGAGTATTCCATTTCGGATTCAGCTGTTGATATTCTTCTGTGGAGGCGGTGTTCAACCTATCAATGACGGTGCATTCCAGGACCTGGCGTCAATAAAAGTTGTCATTTCAGTAACAAGGGCGTTTTCAGTTCTGACACTTAACAGGATGTTCGCTTAAATACGATTACCTCTTATATAACAAAAGCTTGGGATAAAATTGATGTCATAATTCATGACACCTTTAACAATTCACAAAAAGGTTGTAATTGTTAACATTAAAGATTACTGTATTTATTAAATTTATGTCATATACATTTTCATATTCAAGTTATTTTCAAAATGAAAATGTATATGACATAAATTTAATAAATACTCTCAATTCATAAAGTTTCAAAACATTTTTTTCCCAAAATGTTCAAAAAACTGATGCAGTAATCGATTTCTAATATTAAATGAATTATATTTCTTGAGTAGAAAATATGCACACTGTACATCTGAGAAGAATAACATGATTTAAGTACAGCATAAAGAGTATAAAAAAACGTAACTACTCGTATTGATAAGCTTCACTTGTTGTCACAGGAAAAAAACAAAAAACAGCTGAAAAAACATGAAACTGAACATACAAGTACAGTATTAAAATGTTCACAGTAATAAAGGTATATAGACCTCAGGTCTAGACAAACTAACATAAACTCTCTAAACAGAGATAATGTTTTTAAACACAACCCTAGCTTCCATTAACTGCTTATATCAGGCAATGAAAATATTCAATACAACTGAAATGTGTCATGCTGTTATACAAATCACTGAATCATGAACAGAAGACTCAAAACATAGAAAATAATTTTCATGTTTTTTTTTGTTTCAGTCATGGTCATTTGAAATGTGGGTCAAATCATCTCAACCATTAAATTTGAGATGTCTTGATTCAGTTAAATAACTGGTTCTTCAGAGTTTGAAGTTTTGGTTTCAGTATTTTTGCTCCCAAATCAAGCAGAACTTGCTGGATGAAGTAAAATGTGTTCTTCATGCCCTTTGGGTAATCAAGGTTGAGTGCATATGTCAGTCCAAACAACAGACAAATGGCAAGAGGCATATCTTTGATCTGATCCATTACAATATCTCCCTCTATGACGACAGCTGTGGACACGGGATCTGTATGGATCAGCAAAGAAGAGTGAGGAGATTCTTCACTGATGACTGTCAGAATGCCAACAGGAATGTGCTCAAGGAAGCTGTTATCATCTGATGCCTGAAAAGAGATTCAGAAGAATAAAATTAAGAAAAACATACAACGTTTACATACACCTTTCAGAATCAAGAAAATACTGACAATTAAAGATGAACAAGAGATATAGCAAATGCAGTTGGTTTTACATTTAGGATTGCCATTAACAAGCTATTTAACACAACATATTAGGGCTGGAACGATTCCTTGAGTAACTCGAATAATTCAAATACAAAAAACCAAGCTTCGTTTAATCCATTGAACTACAGTACACATGGAGCACTGCATTTTCCCCACGGACAATTATTACTGACGCACAGCCCGCTAAACTCTGGACATGTTATGTAAACACAGAAAACCCTGCAGAATAAATTAAAGAAAAATATACCGAGAGCAGAGGTTTCATTTTTGCTCTGACAACGGCGAGACTGCGACAAACACTGTGTGTGTACGCGTGCTGTGTGAGAATGGTGGGAGAACATTGTGCTTGGTACGTTCCTTATCTCTATACCGAACTTCTAAGACTTCAGCCGGCAAAGTTTATCCTGTCTGACTAGCGCACGTCCCTTAATGTTAACAGTACGTGTTATGTGCAAAGGCTGAAAGCAGAACTTCATCTCCAGAGTTGCTCTGAGAGTCTATTTCAGACCATTTCAGAACAAAACTAATTTGAGCATGCAAGCATCATGCATAAGCTGAAGTTAGTTGTTTACGTTTGAAATAGTTCTTTCTATTTTTATGTATGTTTCTTATTTATATATTTGTATTATATCGCATTTTGAATGTAATATGGCAATGGAATGTACTAAATGGGTTCAGTTTTCACAGATATTAATAAAATTGTTATTAACATCGGCAATAAAATTGTTACTTTTTCTAAAAAGGAAACAAATTAGTTGTTCATTTTAAGAGACCCGTCTTATTTTCTCTTGTATATTTAGTATTGCTCTTTAATAAAGAAAAAGTACTTATTATCGGAATACTCGATTAATCGATGGAATAATTGGTAGAATACTCGATTACTAAAATAATCGATAGCTACAGCCCTATAACATGTTTACATATGATCCACAAGACAAACTGAATTAACAAAAATAACCTAGTTCAAAAAGGTTACATAATGATGTTACCTGGACAATCAACAACCGCCTTTTAAAGTTTTTCACAAGTCTCTTGTTTGATCTGACACATTGCATCATACAAACAGTTATTGTTGATAACGCAGGTAAGATCACAGAGTATTAGGAATAAACTGTACATAAACATTGTTATTTCTGAAACTGCAGTTATGTGTGTACATCTATGTTATATGAAACTCCTTTATATATTAATAATTTATTCTATTTGTTTTTAATTATCAGCATTTTCCAGATTCTAAAAAACAACAAACACTGCAACACAGATAACAGCATAAAAAAGAAAACACAATATTCATCATTTCTCATACTTACAACGTAGTGTTTGAAAAATTCTGAGGGGTTGTCTCCAAGAAGAACAGGGATGCAACGAAGAACTGCAGTTCGTTGAAGAGTAACCAGAGATTCCTGAAACAAGGATGCATATGAAATTAGGGATTCACCGAAATGAAAATTCTTGGCAGAAGCCGAATAAAAATGAAACACTTGGCCGAATACCGAACATGGCTTTTTGTATTTATTCTATTTATTTTGCCAATTTTTTCAATACTTCATAAACTGAATGGTTAAATGTTCCTTTTTTGTCTTGCTTTTCAATATAATACAGTATAACAAAGTAAAATTGGGCAAAACAAGTAGGCTAAATAAAAAAAACCTGAGCCCTCTCCTTTCTTGAATAGCATATATTAGGCCTATAACTGACTGCTGAAAGAATGTTCTGTACTCTGTACCCCTACAACAAAACACTTCATTAAAAAGTGTCATTCAACATTATAAACTAAAAATATGAATAAACAAAAACTGTTGGATTATTATAGGCGACAGTGCAAAATTATTTAACAGAACATACTTTGACAAGTTGTTTAGTGCACGCGACCACTGTATGATGTCAAAGGATGCCGCGAGCGGCGGGGGCTACTGTCAGACTGCCCGGTCCAGTCACAACTACACAAGTTACCGACCGGTAAAGGTGCTTTCATTCAGAAATTTACTCCGGCACAGCAAGTTCCGTGCTGTGTCTTTCACTGACACTTTGAAATGCTCCACACATTGCCGACATGTTTGTGGCATTAATAAAGCAATCACATCTCTCTCTCTTTTTCTCTCTTTCGCTCCCACTCTGCGCTGGCGTTGCTGCTTGATCATACCACACGTCATTTTTTTCAGACTTTTTTGCTATTTTTTAGGCCGAATAATATGTTTGGTTGCCGAACATTCGGTGCATCCCTATATGAAATGAGATACCCCTTAAACCAAGTCCACACACATTTTCAGACTACTGTTATGAAACAAAGAAAATATTTGAAGGGACACTTCAGACAAGAAACAATCTTTCCCCATGCAATAGAATAATGCAGTCAGAGTTATAATACCACTTATCCTTTTTCTTCCAAGAGGTAGAATGGGAGTGAATGGGGGGCTTCATTTTTTGAAGCTCCAAAAACTGCATCCATCGATCATAGAACTGCTCGACACGGCTCTGTTGTCTAAACAAAGGTCTTCTGAAGCGAATCGATGCGTTACCAAAAATTGCCCCCCATTCATTCCCATTCTACCGCTTGGAAGAAAAAGGTTGCGTGGTATTATAACTCCGACTGCATTATTCTGAAAGAAGAAAGTCATATTCATTGAGGATGCCTTGAGGGTGAGTAAACATGGGGAAATTTGGTTTCTTGCCCGAAGTATCCCTTTAATGCATTTCAATTACTAAGTTTAAGACAGCAGATTTGTTACTTTGCAATAAGACAAGGCAAACAAACCTTGCATAATGTCTCACTGATGTTTCTCCTTGGTTCATGTTGCTCCAGTATATCTGCTACGGTCCGACCTATGGTTCCTGTTTTAGACTTGAAAATCTTTATCAGAGAGGGTGTGTGTCTGTCAAGTTCACCAAAGAATACTGTCTGAAGGTTCTTGCAGGTAATCCTGGTGAATTCTACGAACACCTACAACACAAAATAATTTAAGCAACAATGCAAATTGAAACAACAAATTCCAGTAAAACGCAAATTCTTACCTCACGCTCTGTAAAGAGTGCTGGCCAACGTTTCAACGTAGTTTTGACTGGTAGCTCCATTTCCACTATTTCTTTCCTTCGTAAAGGAAAGGTTTGGTCCATCTTTTGAGAGACTAGGGTCGTGTTTGGTGTTCTTTTTCTAATTTCTTCAGAAAGTAGTTCTCGGTCTCTTTCAAGACTTATTTCATCCTTTCCCAAAGGAAAATTGGGGAGGTAGTTTGTTTCATCTCTTCGTGGTTTTTTTATGTTCAGTTTGGGAGGTTGTCCTTCAGGAGAAAACTTGCTCTTTCTTCCCCCATTAACCATCACATCTAGACATCCAGCTTTACGAAGTTTTGACCGGTAGTTGCCCATTTTGAACTTGAGACTGTTTTTCCACCCATAGTACCCTGTATATGACCCTTTCTCTCGAAGACAGGGATGCTTGTTGATAAGGGCTTTGGCAACTTCAGCAAAATCTTCATCAGTAGGGTATGCTTTAAATGAGTATATGCACTCCGCTAACTTGTGCAGTATTTCATGCTTCATGTCCTTAGAGACAGTGAGGTGATAAGTGCCATTCCTTGTATACAGTAGGTCTCCCTGTAGCAGTCTCTGGTTGACGTCAAAGGAAAAATCAGGAATTTCAAAAAACTTGGGCCACTGGTTTTTACTGGATGACTCAAAACTGCCAGATGACAACATTTCGATATCAGTTGTGCAGGGACTTGTGTCGGAAGCAACCAAAAGAACCCATGGAATAATTTTCAGTGTTGCTTTGTTAGGAAGATCCCCCATATCAGTGAGATTACAGAGTGCGTTATTGAAGTCAGGATCTTCAAATTGCAATGTGAAGTCGTATGTCAGTTGAAGTTTTTCTTTAAGTGACATCGTAAAAGATTCTACTGAGGCAGGCCTCTCCTGTAAGGTTATTTTTCGTATATCTCCATCATTAATAATAACTCTGATTATTAGTCCTTGGTCCATATTGCTCGACTCTGTAAAACAAAATGCAAAGCATGTCAGTTTTACATTGTGTTCTCATGTATTTAGCTAGTTTTAATGTGACAAAAAGTTTGCCTCGGACTCAACTCAGACTCTGCCACAAAGCTCATAGGACCTTACATGCTCATTATACCATGAGACTAAGAACCATCTTTTGTATGAGCTATAATCTTGTGACTGTTCCACTACAGGTGATAAAGCTTTATCCAGGATGTCTCTGTTACTTGAAAACCAGGGTACATGGATTTTCAAAAATCATCTTTAATGCAGTGTGTAACATAGCTATCCTTTAATGTCATTGATTTGCAAAACAGTCCATGATAAATAAAGATACTGTCTTCTAAAATAAAGAGTCGTCTTTCAACCGCTCAAACGAGTCGTTTTATTTTCGAATCTCAGGCCTGTATATTTCAGTCGTCAGAAAGTAAAATTTGCATATTACCCACCTATTCTGCTAACGCATATACCATTATTGTTTACTGTTTAGCTGTCCGTCCAGGGGGGTATTCCAGAAAGCAGGGTTAATTTACCACCAGCTTAACCTTTGAACTTTCGGTTGATTAACCCAAAACCTGCATACCCTGATCATGTCGGTTCCAAAACACCTGATAAGAGTTAGTTCAATTAGCCTCCCGAAAGATACCCAGAGTTAACGCTCTCTCACGGAAACAACATGAAGACACTGTCAATGGATCACAGATTTCACGAGTCACCATGGAAACGGCCGGCTTAAAGTTTTTGACTATAAAACAACGTTATAAATCAGAGGATACAAATCATAAAATGTAGTTATTTAAGCTATGTGTTAACGCTATAAATTAATTATTTAATTAAGTATATAAATATTTGCACTATTTTTATACTATAATATTTAAAATATATACTTATCATGGCTATCTTTAGTTACATAAACCATAGATTTGTTGAGATGTTTGTACCTGTTATTTTAACTTGTCTACCATGGTATTTACCAAAATTGTGTTGTGTATATGTATCACATTGGTAATTTTGAAGGCAGTATTAAACCTCTTTTTTGTTCCTTCTCTGTATGTTCCTTAAAAAAATCTACCTTTATTTGGTTTTCTGAAAACTGACTTTGCTTTGTATCAGCTTTATTTGCAACAGTTGCTGATGTAGTCATATTAATGGAGACTCTTTTAATTCTAGAAACTACTACATTGGTCATAATTTTGGAAAAAAATCTGGCTCTCTAACCCAATGCATCAAATGTTGCCTAATAAGTGGAAAAGAGTAATGATGTGCAATTGCTCGGGAGTTAAAATACTTCACTATTAACATCCTTTAACTGTTGGAAATGGTAAGATGTGTATATCTATCCAGTGATATTTGGAGATGTTTTAATCAACCTAATTCAAAGTATATACAGTATTTAATATACATACGTAGTTTAACAATAACAGCTTACATTGTTTTATTTAAAGATTATTTCATTTTAAAAGGTTAAATAATAACGTTAATAATAAAATTAGTTGTGAATGCTGAATTGCGATGGGTGAGATTGGAAACGTAATTGTAATATTGCTGTAAAATTATAATATATTATATGTAATCTGTGTTTTCACGCCCACTTGACGCTCATCAAAAGCGCACACATGCGCAGACAACCCCTAAAGCTTAGTAACATTTCCTTAAAATGAACTAACCCTGGAACATAACCTGCTCTGTTCAGAGAGCAAGTTGCTATGGTTACTTGCATACCCTGAAAGTTATCTACACTTTTGGAACTGAAAGTTGGTGTTATCAGCAAACTAACCCTTAAACTTACCCGGGCATGTCACATAACCAGCTTTCTGGAATAACCCCCAGTTCACTTACATAAGTGTAAAAAAACGTGTCGATTAATGTAGAGTGTCTGTCGTCGTTTTTATTACTTGGATAAAGGATAATAAAGTTTGTGGAAAGATTTGAATTGACAAACTATAATGTAATGTAATTTTTTGACCTTGGATGCATTTAAACATGTTGTTAGTGACTCCAATACAATATAAGAAAGCTTAAAAACACTATCTGACGAGCACTTTAACATTGCCCCTTCAAAATTGGAACACACAACATTTTGCAGACTGTCCAGTTACATTCAACTGGTTAAATGCTTTAACACCTGCTGTTTTGTGTGATATGTACCTTTAATTAATGTTCCTAAGGTCTGATGCCGACAGAAATTTGTCTCCGCGATCGAAAATCACGAGTCTCTGTTCAACTACCTCTTGCCGTGGTCGAAAGCGGACAAGCTTCACATCCCGTTTACACCTCTATTTAGCGTCGTCCACTTGTGATCCGATCGACCAAAACGCATCTTACTACCAAGAAGAGTAAACAGGCCCTGAGCGTTTTCCTATCTGCGCGCGGTTCACAACGTATGTTGAATGTCTTCTTCTGTGAAGGGAATCCACTGAATTCCGCAGTGCGTCTTGACCCCTAGAGGGCAAAGCGGTACTGCAGAAGAGTCAACTTGTGTTTTATCAGTCTTAAAAGAGTACTACTGTACATAAAAAATTGTGCTGATGTGACCCCTACTTAATATTTTATAAACCATTACATGAATGTCAAATTACATAAGCAGTTGTTTAACTTGTTCTCAATTTAACTTATTTTCAACAACATATCAGTTACTTAGCTAGTCTTGGTGCCACATAAACCTCAATTGCTAATATTCTTCTAAATATCTTTCTTTGTGTTTAACGGAACAAAGAAATGTATACAGGTTTGGAACAACTTGAGGATGAGTAATTCATGACAAAATTTTTGGGTGGACTACCTGGTGGTGCAGGGGCCTACGCAACATGCGTACGTACATTTAGGAAGGACCGGTGCGACACCAAATTCTGTGACCATCGAATTAAGTAAATGCAGTAGGGGCTAAAGTGACGGTTAGGATTGGGGTAGGATTAGGGTGATGACAGTGCTTCTTACAGTAAGGCTGTCATATAGTTTGATTTTCACAGAATTCGGTGTAACACCAGCACTACTGTACTTGTATATAGTATAATTTATTAATAAAGTGTGTAATGATGATGTGATGTCTGCGTTGCAGATAGAATGTGCTCACAGTGACACCAAAAACTGGTCTAAGAGCAACAGTGGTGGGGGACAGGATACTAATAACTATGACATTACTGTTTATCCCCCACTGACCCCGACATTAAAGAATGAAACGTACCTGAAGGGATAAGATAAATATCATCATCACCACCACTGTCATTTTCTTCAATCGGTTCCTTCTCTGATGTGGGTTCTGTTTTAATCCCTAGGTTCCTGCCGTTCACCTGTTTGACTGAAGGAACAAAATCACCAAGACTCTCATCCTCATCATTCTGTTCTTCTTTTACTTTGGGTTCTGTTTTTATCTCCATTAGTTCTCCAGCGTTACAGACCGAATCCAGACACTCTGTGGAGGTTTGATCGGTAGATTCATCCAGATTCAAGGAGTGACTGCTGTCACACACAGTGTCCTGAGCGTCTGTGGGGTTTGTGTCAGTATAACAGAGTAAAGTGAGGCTGAACTCCGTGTCCTGTGTGTGTCTGGGTTTCTGTTCAGAGAGTATATATATTTAGATATAGCTATATGACAATTCAATTAAAAACAGTATTCAATATTTCATCCAAAAAAAATTATTATGTAACTTGAGCTATAAAGAGTAATTGAGGTAAATTATGTTGAATGTGTCCAAACCTCTATTGTGAGTTCATCTCCTCTTGCCCTCAGCTTTGCCTTCAGCTGAAAGATTTCTGTGATGAAATCATCAATATCCAGCATGGACAGATCTGTTCCTACTGATTTACAGCACATCACATTCGCCTGTGACGTCATCCCATCGACATTTAAACACAACAATGCACACAGACAACACTTTGTTTACTCATGAAAACACTAAAGAGAGAAAATAAAACTGTTGTGAACACGCAGCGCTCGAGGCTTGCCCTTCCTTCTTCAGTAGGTTTATCGGCGGACTAAAGAGCTGTAGAGCGCCTCCTGCTGGACTGGAGAGAAAAACAGATTACAGTTGAACCTGTGCTGTCTGGGACATTTCTCATACGGCACAAAAATTAACAGAGCAGCGTGCAGTACGTAGAATGGTAAATATTCTCGAATTATCTAATAGACAGATTTCTGATCTGAATTTGACGGATAGAACAGGTAGGCCTGTAAGATGTCTGCGAAAGATCTGGAGATCTGAAAAAACATCTGTTAAACATCTTCAAAATGGCAGTTTTACATACATTCCAAATTATAATCATTTTACATACATCTTCTAGATGTCTTGATATGACATCTGAAAACAGACGTCTCAGAGACGTATTTCAAATGTGAAAACAATTTCTTGCAGATGCATAGCCGTGGGAAGTGGGGGTGAGCGAAAGAAAAACTGAAACAGTGTCAAAGATAAATAAATTAAGGCAGAGACTATTTGCACTAGGTCCGCCCACCAATATGTGATTTGAATAGAGAAAGTGTAAGAACGATGCCATTTTGAACAGTGACTCCAGTGGCGTAAGGTGTAAACAGCTTTATGACAGAAACGTTTATCACAGTGTGAACACTGATAGAGTTTCTCACCAGTGTGTACACTTTGATGTCTCTGTAAATAACCTGCCTGCTTAAAGGTTTTTCCACATTCAATGCACTGATACGGTCTCTCATTGCTGTGTACAAGCACATGTTGCTTCAAATTTGGTTGATTTTAAAATCTCCATTCACAGTGAGGACACGCTTAAGGTTTTGCCCCACGTGAATTTTTTGATGAGCAAAAATACTTTGTTTGAGGCTGAAACAAATTCCACATTCACTGCAGTGGAAAGGATTTTTACTACTGTGTATCTTCATGTGAACTTTCAGATAAGAAGAGGAGAAAAACACACCTCACAGTGAAGCTTCTGTCTTTGCACATTTGAATGACGTCTCTCTTGTAAGGTAGGAAAGCTGATGTTACATCTGGTGCAAGTGAAAAGTTTCTGTTTTGTGTGTTTTCTTTTATGTGTCTTTAAACGTCTCTGTGAACCGAATGTCTTTCCACGGGTGATGCAGGAGTCTGTGCTGTCAGTCGCTGTTTTGAGGCCGTTCCTCCACTACAACATGAAACATCGCTCTCATTTGAAAGACACACAAGATCATTAAAAATCCGATAAAAATTTCGACTTGCATTTTCACAAATGGTAAACATAGAAAACAATAGGATGAATCGAGATTCTGCATTTTTTCTAAATTTACACAGAAAAAAGAAAACAACTTTCACGCCTGTTTTAAACTCTGTGAGCAGTATGTCTTGTATGTATGTGTTTCAGAAGCAGCTCATACAATTGTGTTTCACATGTCCCTCATCTGCAGTGCACTACTGATCCACAGCTTTTGTGTGCCACAGATTTAACAATGATCATGTGACCATCACTTTGTGTGCATTAGCCCCGCCCCCAAACACAGTCATTTCACACAGAAACATCCACCTTTTTCTTCACGTCGCCATGGAGGGCTCCATTATCTTGAGTGATTACCTCATGGATGCTCCGCAGTTCCGTTTAGTATTTGCTTTATGTTAGAAAATGTTACTGATAATGATTAAAAGTGGAATTTCATTAAGAATTTTTGCCGTTAAAGTTGTCACAGCAGCCACAGAAAGCTCAGGAAACAACAAGAGCAAACTAAATAGGTACATTTTCTGAAGAAAATGTGAGTGATGCTTCTTGGCAAACCGCGGAACTGGGCACTAGGGTGATAACACATTAAGCCACGAATGAATCTAAGCAACCCCCATGTCTCCACGATGTTCTGATGCAGAGATATAGGTTTTGCTAAACGGTTGCTAGGCTAACCTGTTTGGTTGCTATGGGCGTGGCTTAGCATCTGCCAATTGATGATGCTCTAAGCTATGAGTGTAACAAACCAACCCCCGTGTCTCTACGATTTTCCTATGCAGAGACATAGGTATTGCTAAATGGTTGCTAGGCTGACATGTTTTGTTGCTATGGGCGTGGCTACGAAGCTTTGTCATGACAGAACCACAGAGAACCCAAATGCGGGAGAAAGCAGTCTTTATTAGACACAAACAAAATGAAAACAATGATCAAAACAGGTCACAAGCAGTCCACTCCTGAGATGATGGATATCAGCACGGTGAGTCGAGGATAGATAGCCAGTGCTGGGAGTTGGGCGGAAGCGCCTGGCGACCTCACCCGACTCGAGACCGTGCTGGCAGGTTGAGGGAGATGCTGTGCCTGGAGAGGTTGCAAGGGAATCCCTCCCAGAGAAGATGTCCAACTGTGGTGACCACTGACCGGAGCGCCAAAGCAAGCTGCTGAAAGAGGCAGACCAAAAGAACAAGGAAGGTGAATATAAATACCAAGAAGCAAGACTTGACTTTGACTAAGGTGGAATCTCTCCAGTGAGAAAACACAAAACGAGGAACTTCTTCAGGAGAGCCGCAGCAACCCCTGGGGCAGTCTGGGCAGACAAAATCTACAACGAACAGACACTGGACAACAAACACAGAGGGAATTATAAAGAGAACGTAACGAGGAGATCATAATCAGGTGTGGAGTAATTAAGGGAACGATGAAGTCTAACGAGTGAAGAGCCAACAGGCGTGTGAGCACGGAGTGGAAAAACACCAGTGCAAGAGAAGTCATACGAAAACACGAGGGTGGGGCAAATGACGCAGACACAAGCACGAGGCCGGCCGAAGCTCGGTGACAGCCATGTGCTCGACAAAAAACAAAACAATCCCCATGCCAGGTGATGACCCGACCAAACCGTAACAGTACCCCCCCCCACCAGCGCCCCTAGGCGCTTAAGGGGAGGGCTCACCTCGTCTCCGGTGAAAGTCCACGATCAGCGACCGGTCCAACACGTCCCACGAGGGAATCCACGACCTTTCTTCTGCGCCATAGCCCTCCCAGTCCACCAAATACTGAACGCCCCGGCCGCGGCGGCGGATGTCCAGAAGTCTTCTTACAGTATAGACTGGAACACCATCCACCAGCCGCGGGGGAGGGGGGGTGGGCCGAGAACTGGCTGGATTAAGAGGAGAGGTGTCTACCGGTTTAACCCTGGATACATGGAATACAGGGTGGACTCGACCAAGGTTGGGAGGAAGCTTGAGACGTACGGCCACTGGATTAACCACCTTGGTGATCCGGAATGGCCCAATGAACCTGGGTGCCAGCTTACGAGAAGGCACCCGGAGAGGCAGGTCCTTGGTGGAGAGCCATACCCGTTGACCACACATTTAGGCGGGAGGAGAAATCCGGTGGCGATCTGCCGCTGCCTTGGTTCTCAGCGTGGTTCGGGCCAAAACCTCTCTGGCCTTCGTCCAGACTCGGTGGCATCGCCGGACAAAGGCCAGAGCTGAGGGAACCGCAGCGTCGAGTTCCTGGGAAGGAAACAGAGGAGGTTGGTATCCGAGAGAACACTCAAACGGGCACATACCTGTGGCTGAGACGGGTAGGGAATTGTGAGCGTATTCCACCCAAGAGAGCTGTTGGCTCCAGGAACCGGGATTACAAGATGTCAGACAGCGGAGCCTACGCCCCAGCTCCTGGTTGGCTCGCTCACATTGCCCATTGGTCTGAGGGTGATAACCTGACGACAGACTCGCTGAGGCCCCGATCTGACGACAGAATTCCTTCCAGAACCGTGAGATGAACTGAGGACCCCTATCTGACACGACGTCCACTGTAATGCCATGTAGGCGGAAGACGTGGTCCACCATCAGTTGGGACATCTCTCGGGCGGACGGGAGCTTGGGAAGAGGGATGAAATGGGCCGCCTTGGAGAAGCGGTCCATCACTGTGAGAATTACGGTGTGTCCACTCGACAGGGGAAGGCCAGTCACAAAATCCAGGGCGATGTGGGACCAAGGCCGGGAAGGGGTGGGGAGGGGACGGAGCAGACCTGCGGGAGGATGACGGGCGGTCTTGCTTTGTGCACAGACAGGTCAAGCCAACACAAACTGTCTGACATCGTTGGAGGCCGATGGCCACCAAAACCGCTGACTCACGGAAGCCAGGGTTCCCTTGATTCCTGGATGGCCGACCAGTCTGGATGAATGACACCACTGGAGGACCTCCGAACGCAGCGAAACGGGAACAAACAGATGACCCGCCGGACACTTTCCTGGCATTTGCACCCTGCGACCAGCCTCCTCTACCCGCCTCTCGATCTCCCAGGCCAGGGACCCGACGACCCTCTCCTCAGGGAGGATGGGGTCGACGGAACTCACCCGGTCTGAGCCCTCGAACAGGCGAGAGAGGGCGTCAGGCTTGACGTTCTTAGACCCAGGCCGGTACGACAGGGTGAAATTAAACCGGCCAAAGAACAGTGCCCAGCGGGCTTGCCGTGCGCTCAACCGCTTGGCTGAACGGACATACTCGAGATTCTTATGGTCCGTCCAGACCAAGAAGGGCTGCGTCATACCTTCCAGCCAATGGCGCCATTCCCCCAAGGCCAGACGTACCGCCAGCAGCTCCCTGTTACCGATATCGTAGTTCCGTTCTGCAGGACTGAGGCGATGGGAAAAGAAGGCGCAGGGATGCACCTTCCCATCATGCTCGGCACGCTGGGACAAGACTGCTCCTACACCGACATCAGACGCGTCGACCTCGACAATAAACTGCCGATCGGGATCTGGAAGACAGAGCACAGGTGCAGAGACAAATCGGGACTTGAGTTGATCAAAGGCTACCTGTGCAAGGGCGCTCCAGGAGAACGGGATCTTGGTGGAGGTCAGCGCCGTGAGCGGTGCGGCCACTTGGCCAAAGCCCCGGATGAATCGCCTGTAAAAGTTGGCGAATCCCAGGAACCGCTGCAGTGCTTTACGAGAGTCGGGTGTGCCCCACATGGCGACAGCCTTGATCTTAGCGTCGTCCGGCTCAATGCCTCGGGGAGAGATTACGTGGCCAAGGAACGAAACCGTATCGGAGTGGAATTCGCACTTCTCCGCCTTGACGAACAATTGATTCTCCAATAGGCGTTGGAGGACCCCTCTGACATGTCGGGTGTGTTCCTGGAGAGACTGGGAAAAAATCAGAATGTCATCCAGGTACACAAAAACAAAGCGATTGATCATGTCGCCCAGCACGTCGTTAATGAGGCCCTGGAAGACGGCAGGCGCATTGGTCAGCCCAAAGGGAAGAACCAAGTACTCGTAATCCCCCGATGGTGTATTAAAGGCTGTCTTCCACTCATCCCCTTCGCGAATGCGCACCAGGTGGTAGGCGTTGCGGAGGTCTAGCTTAGTAAAGACCCGGGCTCCCTGTAATAATTCAAAGGCAGACGACATTAAAGGTAAGGGGTACTTATTCTTTACCGTAATTTCGTTCAAACCTCGATAGTCGATACAGGGATGCAGGGAGCCGTCCTTCTTCTGTACGAAGAAGAAACCCGCGCCGGCCGGCGAGGAGGAAGGTCGGATGAGTCCAGAGTTCAATGACTCACGAATGTACTTTTCCATGGCCTCTCTTTCAGGACCAGATAGGGAAAATAACCGACCCCTAGGCGGAGAAGTGCCCGGGAGGAGATCTATGGCGCAGTCATAGGGCCGATGCGGAGGTAGAGACATGGCACGGGACCTGCTGAACACGGCACGTAGATCGCGGTACTCCCCGGGAACTCCGGTCAGGTCGGCATCATCCACCTGAAACACAGGAGACAAAGACACAGGCAAAGGAGCAGGACCAAGACAAGACACATGACAAGCAGGGCTCCAGGACAAAATAGATGTGTTAACCCAATCAATGTGAGGATTATGTTGTGACAACCACGGATGCCCTAAGACCAGAGGGGAGGTGGAGGAATCGAGGATGTACAACCTAATCTTCTCACAATGATTACCCGAAAGAAAAAGACTTACGTAAGGAGTGGTGTGAGTGACAGAAGAAAGCGGCAGCCCCGTCAGCGTCACAGCAGATAGGTGTGGATGCAAGGGAATGATGGGAACTCCCCACGCCCGGGCTGTGGCTCGATCCAGAAAGTTCCCCTCTGCTCCGGAATCATTGAGGGCTCTCCCGGCATGGGTACGTCCCTCGAAAGTGAGGCGAAACGGCAATGTGGTGCGTTGAGTCGAAGAGGTTCTTGCGATGGCGCCCACCCGGACTCTCCGTTCTACGGGTGGGCGCTGGCTTTTACCGGACACTGGACCACCTGATGTCCCGCCTTCCCACAATAGAAACAAAGTCCTTCGGAGAGACGTTGCTGCTTCTGGGTAGAGGTAAGATGTGAGCGTCCGATCTGCATTGGCTCGGGTTCCGGTGGTGATTGGAGTGCAGCAGCGGCGCTCCGGTCAGATTCACGTCCGTTCTCCCGATTAGGATCCCGACGACGCCAGGCAGGCGGGGAGGTGTTGCGCCGGCGACGGGCATTGATGCGACCCTCAATCCGCAAGCACAGGTTAATGAGCTCCTCCAGATCCCGGGGTGGATCGAGTGCCGCGATCTCATCAGCAATAGCCGGACTAAGACCGTCGAGGAACCGTGCGCGCAGCGGCGGCCAGGGTTTTGAACCGGATGGCGAAGTCAGTGATGGAGCCGCGCCCTTGAGTCATCCGAGAGAGCTGAGCGGCTGCCTCATCGCCCCGTGCCGACCTGTTGAAGAGGTTGGTCATCTCCGAGCGGAACTCCTGAAAGGAACGGCAACAAGGGTCCTGAGCCTCCCAGACAGCGATACCCCACTGGCGGGCCCGTCCTGTGAGAAGAGTTAATATGTAGGCAATCCGAGTCTCCTCGGTAGCATACCTGCGTGGTTGGAGGGCGAACACCAATGAACATTGTGACAGAAACGCCCGACAGGAGTTCGGATCCCCATCATACAACGGAGGGCTGTTGGCGTGCGGTTCCGACCCGTGCGCGGCTCCGCGAGGTGGGGATGGATGAGGGTTCCCGGTACGACCAGCCTCTCGAACGAGCTCGGCGAGCTGGTGCTGTAGAGCGGCCACCTGTGCCTGCAAGACGTCAACTCCCTGGGTAGCGGCGGACAGACGGGTCGCCTGCTGTCCTAGCAGGACGCCCTGTTGTTGCAGCGCAACCCGCATAGGATCCTGTCCCACTGGGTCGTGTAAGTGGTCTGTTCGTTCTGTCATGACAGAACCACAGAGAACCCAAATGCGGGAGAAAGCAGTCTTTATTAGACACAAACAAAAATGAAAACAAAGATCAAAACAGGTCACAAGCAGTCCACTCCCGAGATGATGGATATCAGCACGGTGAGTCGAGGATGGATAGCCGGTGCTGAGAGTTGGGCGGAAGCGCCTGGCGACCTCACCCGACTCGAGACCGTGCTGGCAGGTTGAGGGAGATGCTGTGCCTGGAGAGGTTGCAAGGGAATCCCTCCCAGAGAAGATGTCCAACAGAGGTGACCACTGACCGGAGCGCCAAAGCAAGCTGCTGAAAGAGGCAGACCAAAAGAAGAAGCGTGGAGAACAAGGAAGGTAAGCAAACGACTGGATACAAGACACGACTTGACAAGACTAAGGCTGAGAAACTTGAGACAAGAAAACAAACAGAAAACTTAACATCTGCTGGCGAGCCGCAGCTACACCTGGGGCAGTCTGGGGCAGAAAAATCCACAACGAACAGACACTGGACAACAAACACAGAGGGAATTATAAAGAGAACGTAACGAGGAGATCATAATCAGGTGTGGAGTAATTAAGGGAATGATGAAGTCTAACGAGTGACGAGCCAACAGGCGTGTGAGCACGGAATGGAAAAACACCAGTGCAAGAGAAGTCATACGAAAACACGAGGGTGGGGCAAATGACGCAGACACAAGCACGAGGCTGGCCGAAGCTCGGTGACAGCCATGTGCTCGACAAAAAACAAAACAATCCCCATGCCAGGTGATGACCCGACCAAACCGTAACAGCTTCCTGATGATCCTGGGACACTGATTGGTTGCCTGAGTAAAACGAGCCCACCCCCTTGTCTCTATGACACTGTGTTGCAAAAATATCCACCTGGACTTTTTTATAATGGGAGTCTATGGGATCGGTTGCTAGGTTGCTGTAAATGGTTGCTATGGGCGTGGCCTAATAGCTTCATGATGATAATGTGACACTGATTGGTTGCCTGAGTAAAATGAGCCCACCCCCTTGTCTCTACACAGTGTTCTGCAAAGATATTCAACACGAGACAGTTTTACGCCTTATATGGGCATATTTCCTTTCCCATTATAAGTCAATGGGGAATTTTGGGTGGCTCTTACACCCCAGGGATGCAACTTACACCCCATTGTGATGTATGTTGTTACAGAGCCTGATAGCCTCTTCAAATGTGGTAACCCGCATGTTTCTACGAGATCCTCGCTCGGAGCTACGATCCGTCAAAGTAGGGCGCAATGTTAAGTCAATGGGATTTTTCGGGTGGTTTTGAACACCACCCACCCGATCGCTTCTAAAAGTCATAGCACACCATTCCTCAATGGGCCCTCATTCATGGGTCTACTACAAAAGCTGCGGGACAAGTAGCGAGCCGAAAAAGTGGCGGAACAAGAATTGTAAAGAATAAGTATGTTCAAATAATAATAGTGAGCTTTTTTCAAAAGCATCACTAAATATAAATTCCATTTAAAGTCAGCTCTGTCATAGCTATGATTTCCTTTCCATAGTCTTATAACAAATACCATGGTTAACCCTTTCATTCAGGAAATATGATGTTTATTTTTGCTACAACTTTGATCGTGCAATTTTATTCTCAAAATATTACAACTTAATTCTTGAAATGTTTTTGTATGTGGCACTAAAAGGTTGATGACACCAGAACTGGTCTGAAAACAACAATGAGGTTCCCAATACTTCTCATAATTTTGATATCATATCCCCATTGACCCCCATAATATTATTGTCCCTAAATATGAATAAATTAAAATATTAAATTAAATATTTATTTTATTATTATATTAAAATCTCATTAGTCAACACATTTCNTGGACTTTTTTATAATGGGAGTCTATGGGATCGGTTGCTAGGTTGCTGTAAATGGTTGCTATGGGCGTGGCCTAATAGCTTCATGATGATAATGTGACACTGATTGGTTGCCTGAGTAAAATGAGCCCACCCCCTTGTCTCTACACAGTGTTCTGCAAAGATATTCAACACGAGACAGTTTTACGCCTTATATGGGCATATTTCCTTTCCCATTATAAGTCAATGGGGAATTTTGGGTGGCTCTTACACCCCAGGGATGCAATTTACACCCCATTGTGATGTATGTTGTTACAGAGCCTGATAGCCTCTTCAAATGTGGTAACCCGCATGTTTCTACGAGATCCTCGCTCGGAGCTACGATCCGTCAAAGTTGGGCGCAATGTTAAGTCAATGGGATTTTTCGGGTGGTTTTGAACACCACCCACCCGATCGCTTCTAAAAGTCATAGCACACCATTCCTCAATGGGCCCTCATTCATGGGTCTACGACAAAAGCTGCGGGACAAGTAGCGAGCCGAAAAAGTGGCGGAACAAGAATTGTAAAGAATAAGTATGTTCAAATAATAATAGTGAGCTTTTTTCAAAAGCATCACTAAATATAAATTCCATTTAAAGTCAGCTCTGTCATAGCTATGATTTCCTTTCCATAGTCTTATAACAAATACCATGGTTAACCCTTTCATTCAGGAAATATGATGTTTATTTTTGCTACAACTTTGATCGTGCAATTTTATTCTCAAAATATTACAACTTAATTCTTGAAATGTTTTTGTATGTGGCACTAAAAGGTTGATGACACCAGAACTGGTCTGAAAACAACAATGAGGTTCCCAATACTTCTCATAATTTTGATATCATATCCCCATTGACCCCCATAATATTATTGTCCCTAAATATGAATAAATTAAAATATTAAATTAAATATTTATTTTATTATTATATTAAAATCTCATTAGTCAACACATTTCTGGTTGTTTACAAAAGAAACACAAAATATATACATGCATAGCAACAACATTAAAGAATGATACCTAAAGGGATAAAATCATCATCATCAAGATTCTCGTCTTCATCAATCTGTTCTTCCTTTACTGTTCTGTTTTTATCTCCATGTTCCTGCTGTTTATCACTTTCACTGAAGAAAGCAAATCATTTTCTTTATCTCTCTGTTCTTCATCTGATGTGGGTTCTGTTTTCATGCAGTCCATCAGTTTGACAGAACACATGTTCAGTGGTATGGTGTGCAGGATCTGCTGCTCTCCAGCGTTACAGACAGAATCCAGAGACTCTGTGGAGGTTTGATTAGTAGATTCATCCCGATTCAAGGCGTGATTACTGTCACACGCAGTGTCTTTTGTGTATTTCTAAGGAACTTATGATGGATTTTCACTACCGTATAAAGTAAAAGCACACTATAATCAATTCTTCACTCACCACAATTATGTTATGCACTGTTATTATGTTTAACTAAGAAGTATTCATATGAAATGTAGCTAACAGATAAATCACACTTTTATTAAAGAGTTGTTGAACTTTTATGATATAACAGTTTTATTACTAAAGGTATTGAAATCAGTATATCTAACAAATGATTACTTACACAAATGCACTTTGTATGGTTTTCGAGCATATCTGAGCACCCTGAACAACCAGTAATGTCTGAGGCCTAAGGTTTTGAGGCCTAGAGTTTAAGGCTTTGAGGTCTAAAAGCGAACCAACCTTTCCGTTCAAAAGCTTCCATAAATTCTGGGGACTTGTTTATGAGTATCCATAGTAATGGTCTTGGTCCAGTAATATTGGTACAAATGTTTTTTCTGTAACATTCGGAGACTGGTATCATTGAGAAAAATTAGCACACTTATTGTGTGTAAATCTATTTAAAAAACTAAATTACAATTGGTCTGCCACAGTTAGAACCATTCCTTGTTGCTTAGGAAATAAGGGTGGACGAAAGGGATTGGCTAAAGAAAATAAGAGATAACAGGACCTTACCTGATTTGTAAAGGGCGGAGAACGCCCTCTGAAGTTTGTGTATAACTGTTGATGCAAAATAATGTATCTGCAGATGCTTTGAGGACATCTCACTTTGTTGGCTCGAGCAAATAAAGTTCAATTCTCTTGACACCTGGACCTTCTTCGTTTTCCTAGACTGATTTTCCTCAACATGTCCAGAGCGTCTACAGAGCACTGAGCACCAAAACAACCAGACACAAAAACAGCTTCTTCCCTCATGCCGTCTACCTCTTGAACGGTTAAATTTTTTTTACCCACCGTGCAATTAATAACTCTGTGCAATAATAATTAAGTGCAATATTAATTATATCCTCCAGATAATATCTATTTTTATACAACTTTTTCTGTCAATTATATTTCATTCTGCTGTATATAGCACATACCTTGTACATACAATAGATACATAAATACATATTTACATACACACATAGCTTACTCTCTATATCTTTATCTTATGTTTATTGTATTGTATTTCTTAATTTTTTATACCTATAGGCCCTTATTTAAATCATCTGTGTACTGTATTCTATTGTGTTATGGTGTCTGTGTACTGTTGTTGCTGTTTCTGTGTTCTGGATGCTCCTGTCACCAAAACAAATTCCTTGTATGTGCAAACATACTTGGCAATAAAGCTCTTTCTGATTCTGATAAAAACAGTGAGAGTGATTGATATAAATGGTGTTTAATGTGTCCAAACCTCTGTGTTTTGTTCATGACCTCAGCTTTGCCTCTAGTAACGCCACCTATTTCTTCAGCTGACAAATTTCTGTGATGAAATCATCAATATCCAGCATGGACAGATCAGTTCCTACTGATTTACAGCACATCACATCCTCTTGTGACATCCATTGTCACATCTGATGCACATCACATCCATTGTCAACATCTGAACACAACAATTCACACAGACAACACTGTTTACACTCATGAAAACACCAAAGAGAGAAAATCAAACTGATGTTTCAACATGCATTGCTTGTTGTCTGTCTTAGTTTCTTTGGCTGCAGTAGTTAACAAAGGTTTACACCATACTGCCAGGTGAGATGTGAATATTTGGTGTTTAAATGTCTCAAAGTTTTTGAAGCAGTTTTCTTTGTTTTTAAAGCATAGGTCACATCATGAATTCATGTCTGGGCTCGCTCATGCATCAAGGGTTAATATAAACAGATGATTTAATATATTAGTAATAAACACATTCTCTGAGAATTTATTTTTTCTAGATTGAATATATTACCTCACACAAGTCAAAACTGTATACCTTTGTATTTAACTAAGTATTAAGTTGTTTGTCAACAATCTGTCAATAGTTTGGATTATTTAGACCATTTTTATTGAAATTTCAAAATTGATTCACTCATCTCCAAATAATTCACTCATGGTTTCACTGATCTCCGATTGATTCACTGAGCTTCAATTGACTCGCTGATCTCTAATTGATTTATTTGGTGATGGAATTATTTCAGCTGCTTATCAAAACAAATTACATTCAAAAAGCCAATGG
The DNA here is from genome assembly GCF_024868665.1 of Triplophysa rosa. NCBI lineage: Eukaryota > Metazoa > Chordata > Actinopteri > Cypriniformes > Nemacheilidae > Triplophysa > Triplophysa rosa. Next base: position 7,676,804 of record NC_079900.1, on the reverse strand, counting down.
TTTAGTTGTACTGAAGACTGTGTGTTCATACTGCCAGCGGGAACCAAGTTTGTGTGTGTGACTCCACTGCAGATCAAATGCTTATAAATGGTGCTATAAATTTATGTCGTTTGTGGGCATGTACATTTTTTTTTCAAAAACAATTAAAAAAAAGGCAAACCCCTTCAGTGTGATGTAAGAGTATCCGCTTCGCGTTGGGTCCTGATCACTGTCAGGATTTATTCTTGCGATAACAACCGGCTGACTGTACATTAGTAACAAAAAATGAACCGTTTATTATAATGGTTACAAAGTTAGTTTTAAATGTGAATCCAGAACTCTAAATTGCCATGTAAAGAAGTTGCTAATTAAACTGATGAGTGATGACAGTTGAAAAACATCATTTTTAGTTCTGTTCATACACGACAAAAACAATTGACATGACTTGCAGTGAAAGACCCTACCTGACCAGTTCAAACTGATAGCTACATAGATTGCAGAAAATCTCACACAAAAACAATTATTAATTAACAGGCAGACACCGTTTATAAAAAAAGTAAAAGACTATGATGATTCTAGTACAGTTTGTTCTTCAGCATGTTCCTTCTGATTCTCTCCAGTATGAACTCTCTGATGGGTTTTCAGGCCATCTGATCGAGCAAACGTCTTGTCACACTGACAACATTTATAAGGTTTCTCTCCTGTATGAATTCTCTTATGTTTTTCTAGAGTGTCATATCGACCGAAACTCTTTCCACAAGCGGTGCAGTAATAAGGTTTCTCTCCAGTGTGAATTCTCTGGTGATCTCTGAAATTAGATGGATTAGAAAAGCTCTTTCCACAGTGAGAGCAGATATAAGGTTTCTCTCCAGTGTGAATTCTCTCATGGATCATCTGATTTGATTTTTTAAGGAATCGTTTATCACAGCGTGAACATTGATAGAGTTTCTCACCAGTGTGTGTTCTTTGGTGTGACTTTAGATCATATGACTGCTTAAAGGTTTTTCCACATTCACTGCACTGATACGGTCTCTCATCTGTGTGTAATTGCACATGTTTCGTCAGAAGGAACGTGTACCTGAATCTCCACTCACAGTGAGGACACTTGTGTGGTTTTTCCATTTTCTTGTGAATTCTCTTATGAGTAGCAAGATTTCGTTTGGTTCTGAAATATTTGTCACATTCACTGCAGTTGAAACGCTTTTCTTCACTGTGTGTCCTCATGTGGATCTTCAGACTTGAAGAGGAGACAAAATTCTTCCCGCACTGCTCACAGTGAAACTGTGTCTTCTCTCTGTGCTCTTGTGAATGAAGTTTCTTCTCTTGTATGGTAGGAAAGCTGATGTTACATCTGGTGCAGGTGAAGAGTTTCTGTTCTGTGTGTTTTCTCTCATGTGTCTCTAAATGTCTCTGTGAACTGAATGTCTTTCCACGGGTGATGCAGGAAAGAGTTTGTGCTGTCAGTCGCTGATTTGATGTAGAGGCTGTTTCTCCATCACAACACAAACCACTGCTCTCATCTGAAATGAACACAAGCGTAATAAACAGTGGAAATAAAAGGGTGAATTTATGTATCGTTTTCTATATATACAGCTGTCAGTCTTTTTTTAATGTGTTAAATATGATCACCTTCATACAATAACCACAATAAATACTTAAAATAATCAACCAAATGTTGAGAGCAAGTTTGTTCAGCTTGAGATTAGAAGAGTGACCGCACACAGGACATATGAACAAATTCAAAGTCTGAATGAAAATTAATTAACGAATTCACTGACTCAGAAGCACCAGAAACTAGTCAGGACAGAATATAAGAAACTTTTCAGTATGACATATGCGACAAAAAACCCCTTCATGACCAAAACTCACATGACAGTGAAATATTGTGAAAAGACAACAGAAGAAACATACCTGAAAGAATAAAATCATCATCATCATCGTTATACTCATCTTCATCCGTGTAAAGTTCCTCTGCTGTTGATTCTGTTTTTATCTCCATCATGTTCATGCTGTTTAACAGTTTCACTGAAGAAAACAAATCATTATCTTCGTCAGTTTGTTCTTGGTTTACTATGGGTTCTGTTTTTATCTCCATCATGTTCATGCTGTTTAACAGTTTCACTGAAGAAAACAAATCTTTATCTTCGTCAGTTTGTTCTTGCTTTACTATGGGTTCTGTTTTAATCTCCATCAGTTTCCTGCAGTCCATCAGTTTGACAGAACACATCTTCAGTGGTTTGGTGTACAGGATCTGCTGTTCTCCAGAGACACAGACAGAATCCAGAGACTCTGTGGAGGTTTGATCAGTAGATTCATCCTGATTCAAGCTGTGATTGCTGTCAGAAGCAGTCTCCTGAGCGTCTGTCTGGTAGGTCTCAACCTTTACCACAATCTAACAACAAAACATAAACAACACACATCACAAGCACTGGAGCTTTATATAGAATATA